>NC_042625.1:62020572-62321969 GCF_901001135.1 Rhinatrema bivittatum | reverse complement strand
ATGCAGCCTCTGTGGCATCCCCAGTCCCGGCTGACATAGGGAATGGAAGACCTGATACAGGAATTGACCCCAGCTCCCCTGCATAATTGTTCCCTGAATAAACAGTGTCCTGGGCAGTCAAGGGGAGAACTATGATGATAAGATATCCATACTGGGTCAGACCAAGGGTCCATCAAGCCCAGTATCCTGTCTCCAACAGTAGCCAATCCAAGTCACAAGTACCTGGCAAGTACCCAAACATTAAATAGATCCCTATCACTGTGATATAATTTGTAGTCTGGTATAGCACTATCCCACTGGTTCTCATTCAAGTGATTGGAGAAGAGCAATGGTGGTCCCGCTTCACAAGAGTGGGAGCAGAGAGGAGGCTTGAAACTACAGGCCGGTTAGTCTCACCTTGGTGGTGGGAAAATTAATGGAGAATTTGCTGAAAGAAAGAATTGTGAACTATCTACGGTCAGGAGGATTGCCGGACCTGAGGCAGTATGGATTCACCAGGGAAAGGTCCTGTCAGACAAATCTTATTGATTTTTTTTGATTGGGGTCTAAAGAATTGGATCAAGGAAGAGTGCTCAATGTGATCTACTTGGATTTCAGCAAAGCTTTTGAAATGGTCCCATATAGGAGCCTTGTGAATAAAATGAGAAGCTTGGGAGTGAGCACCAAGGTGGTGGCATGGATTACAAACTGGTTGATAGATAGAAGACAGCGTGTAATGGTAAATGGAGCCTACTCTGAAGAGAGAAAGAGTGTTAAGCAGAATGCCAAAAGGATCGGTGTTGGGACCGGTTCTGTTCATTATCTTTGTGAGTGACATTGCGGAATGGATAGAAGGTAAAGTTTGTCTATTTGTGATGATATTAAGATCTGCAATAGAGTGGACACGCTGGAAGGAGTAGAGAGAATGAGATGTGATTTAAGGAAGCTTGAACAGTTGTTGAAGGTATGGCAGCTGGGATTCAATGCCAAGAAGTGTAAAGTCATGCATCTGGGGTGTGGCAAACCAAAAGAGATGGGTGTGATGAAGGGCTGTTGTGCATGGAGCAATAGAGGGTCATTGGGGTGATAGTGTCTAGTGATCTGAAGATGCTGAAGCAATATGACAAGGCAATAGCTAAAGCCAGAAGAATGCTGGGCTTCATAGAGAGAGGAATAACTAGTAAGAAAAAGGAGGTGAAGATGATCTCCTTGTACAGATCCTTGGTGAGGCCGCACCTGGAGTACTGTGTTCAGTTCTGGAGACCGTATCTCAAAAGGGACAGAGACAGGATGGAGGCGGTCCAGAGAAGAGCAACCAAAATGGTTGTGGGTCTCCATCCAATGACGTATGAGGAGAAGTTGAAGGACCTAATATGTATACTCTGCAGGAGAGGAGGTGCAGGGGAGATATGATACAGACCTTCAGATACCTAAAGGTTTTAATAATGCACAATTGACAAACCTTTTGAGTTGGAAAGAAATCAATAGAGCTAGGGGTCATGAAATGAAACTCCAGAGAGGACGACTCAGAACCAATGTCAGGAAATATTTCTTCATGGAGAGGTTGGTGAATGCCTGGAATGCCCTTCCAGAAGAGGTGCTGAAGATGAAAACAGTGAAGGAATTCAAAGGGGCAAGGGATAAATACTGTGGATCCCTAAATGATAGAGGATGGAATTAAAGAAAAGAGTGCATGGGGGTAACTGGAGATAACTTGCTGGTGTGACAGTTGCTACCCTTAACAAATAAGCCTTGATACTGTTAATACAACTCCATCATTGCTCTCTGCTTCAGCGGCAGTGGGAAAAGGGGAATTGGATTCAGACAACAACCAATAAGGGCCTTGACTTTTACAGTTTGGGGAACAAATAAACATGGGGGTAACTTGCTGATGTGGCACTTACTACCCTTAATCACTAAGCCTGATACTTTTTATGCAACTCCAACATTGCTCTCTGCTTCTATGGCAACAGTTAAGATAAATTGGTTTTAAACAGCATCTGGGGGCCCTGACTTTTACACTGAGAAACTGATAAGCATGGGGGTAACCTGCACAGTGCAGCAGATACTGGCATAAGCTTGCTGGACAGACCGGGTGGATCATTTGGCCCTTTTCTGCCATTATGTTTCTATGTCTCTATTTCCTAACACCCAGACAAATGGAATTAGGACCAGTGGAATGTACCCAAGCTACTCCCAAATAGGGTGGGAGGCTGCCCGTGGTCCAGTCAAAACCGCACATGCAAAGGCTGCATTCTCCCGGGCCTGCACATCCAGATGATAATACCTGGAAAAGGTGTGTAAGGAGGAGGACCATGTCGCAGCTTGGCAAATGTCGACAGGAGACAACAATCTAACCTCCACCCATGACACTGCTTGAGGCTTAAAGGAATGAGCCCTAACCTGAGTAGGCAATGGCTTTTCAGCATCCACATATGCAGCTATGACTACCTCCTTAATCCAGCGAGAGAAGCTGGCTTGCCCTCTTTACTTTCACCATGATAGACAAACAGGCGATCCATCTTTTGGAAAGGTTTAGAAACCTCCAGATACCTCATAACATGTCTCTTGACATCCAAGGGATGCAATAGGCGACATTCCTCCATATCTCTTTCCTTATCCAGAGATGGCAGGGAAATAGACTGATTCAAGTAAAAATCTGAGACCACTTTTGGAAAAAAGGAAGGAACAGTACGCAGTTGTATTGCCCCTGAAGTCTCCCGAAGGAATGGCTCCTGGCAAGACAAGGCCAGCAACTCAGAAATTTGATGCACAGAACATATCGCCACCAGAAACACCAATTTCAAGGACAGTAACCACAATGAAAGGCTAGGCATTAGATGAAATGTAGGGCCTGCCAAAAAATCCAAAACTAGATTAGGGCTCCACAGGGGTACCGGTAACCTCAAGGGAGAACAAAGATGTTTCACTCCTCTCAAGAAACGGGCCACATCTGGATGAGTCAATAAGGTTCACCATTCACCTGACCCCTGAAACAGGCAAGAGCTGCTACCTGTACCTTCAAGGAAATAAGGGCCAACCCTTCATTCAATCCATCCTGCAAAAATTCTAAAATGAGCGGGATCTTAACTGAACAACATCTTGATCCTCACACCAAGCCTCAAACACTCGACAAGCCCACACATAAGCTAAGGAAGTGGAGAACTTCCTTGCTCAAGCAAGGTGGCAATCACTGCAGTGGAATATTCATGCTTCAGCAAGCGAGCCCTCTCAAGGGCCATACTGTAAGACAAAATTGAGTCAGATCTTCGTGAATCACAGGTCCCTGCTGCAACAGATTCCTATGCACCGGAAACCGGAGGAAGAAATCTACCAGGAGCTGATGCATATCTGCATACCATGGTCTCCTGGGCCAATCTGATGCCACCAAAAGCACCATCCCTCTGTGACCCTTGATCCTCCGAACCATTCTGCCCAACATGGGCCACAGGGGAAAGGCATACAGCAGCTTTTCCTCCAGCTGTTCCTGCACGAGAGCATCAATACCCAAGGACTTCAGATGTCTCTTGCAACTGAAGAATCGAAGAACCTTTGCATTGCAAGAAGTCACCAGCAGGTCTAGAAAGAGAAGGCCCCAGTGATCCACTATCAGCTGAAATGCTTCATCTGACAATACCCATTCTCTTGGGTTCAGACTCTCCCTGCTGAGAAATTCTGCTCTTAGATTGTTTTTTCCTACAATGTGCAAGGAAAAGACATTTGCTGGCTCTTGGTTCCTCCCTGTCGATAAATGTGAGCATTGTCCGATATTATCTGGACCACTCAACCCTAAAACCTGCCGCTGAATAATAAGCATGCCAACCGGTCTGCCCGGGCTTCCAGCCAATTGATGTTCCAGAGAGACTCTTCTGCACTCCAGCACCCTTGTGCTGTCAGTTCCTGGAGGCATTTGTTATGAGTGCTAACCAGTCCAGAGATTTTAGGGAAACTCCATTTCTTAGATGATCTACTTGTACCCACCACTGTAGTCTAAAGCAGACCTCCATCAGCAGATGGAGGTCTCCATCAGCAGACCTCCATCAGCAGATGGAGCCAAATCAAATAGTCCTAAGACTGTGGGCTCCAACGAGACAGCAGGGAGCACTGAAGAGGACACATATGCTCCCTCGCCCACAGCACCACTTCCAGGGTCACCGCCATCAAACCAAGTACCTGAAGATAGGACCACACTGTCAGGCATATAGTGTTCATCGACAGACGTACTTGCACCATCAACTTCTGAGTATGAGCTTTCAGCAGGAAAACCCTGTCCTGTTGTGTCGACCTGAACACCAAGATACTCCAACGACTGAGATGGCTGAAGACTGCTCTTAGCGAGGTACACCACCCAGCCTAGCTCCTGTAACAGAGAAATCACCTTGCGGGTCACCAGGCAGCTCCCTTCCAGAAACATGTTCCAAATCAGCCAGTCATCCAAATATGAGTTTACCAGGATCCCATCTTTTCTCAACTCTGCTGCCACCACCACCATAATCTTGGAGAAAGTTCTGGGAGTGGTGGCCAGACCAAAAAGCAGCGGTAAAATTGATAATGGCATCCCAAAACCGCAAATCACAGAAACGTTGGTGCTCTAATTTGATGGGAATATGTAAATATGCCTCAGACGGGTCCAGGAGGTCAGAAATTCTCCTGACTGCATGGCCATTATCACGAGTCATCCGCAAATGATGGTTGACCCCTTTGATGGCCAGAATGGGATGAAAGGAGCCCTCCTTCTCGGGCACAATGAAATAGATGGAATATCGACCCATATTTTCTTGAGACATGGGCACTGGAACCACACCCACTGTTAATGTACACTCCACTGCCTGCTTTTTCTGTGGGGAGTGGCAGGGAGACACCATGAACACTTCCGGAGGAGCACTAAGAAACTCCAGTGCACATCATTCTCATATCACCTCCAGGACCCACTGATCTGCTGTGATTTTAACCCACCTCTGATAAAAAAAGAGAGAGGCATTCCCTGATCTCCTGTTCCTGGAGGTGGGTCAGCAAACCTCTATCAGGAGACTTGGGAGGTTCCACTACCCAAGCCCATGCCCCATCTGAGACAAAAGGACTGAGACCTACCGAAGAGCTGAGTCCTCTGAAAGGTCACTCCTCCAGAGGATCGAAAATGCTTGAATCCCCTAGCACAACTTCTTATGTTAAAGGAGCGCGGCATCTGTATCTTATCCTCCAATAACTGAGGAACTGGGAATTCGCCCCACTTACTGGCCAGTTTCTCCAACTCACTTCGAAACAAGAGCGAGCCTTCAAAGGGCAATTTTGTAAGGTTAGCCTTACAGATCACATCAGCCAACCAATTTCTCAGCCATAACTGACACCTGGTCGCTATTACCGAAGCCACCCCTCTGGCTGAAGTGCAGACCAAATCGTAGCCTGCATCCACCAAAAAGGCAGCTACTGGTTCCATAACTGGCCTGGAATTCACCCCAGCGTTATCAACCTCCTAAGAGAGAAGTAAATAAGAGTGGGCCACCAGGGAACAACAAGCAGCTATCTGCAAAGTCATTGCTACTAGGGATGTGAATCGTTTTTTGACGATTTAAAATATCGTCCGATATATTTTAAATCGTCAAAAATCGTTAGAGGCGATATTTAATAGGAATTCCCCCGATTTATCGGCAAAAATCGTAAATCGGGGGAAGGGGGAGGGTGGGAAAACCGGCACACTAAAACATCCCTAAAACCCACCCCGACCCTTTAAAATAAATCCCCCACCCTCCCGAACCCCCCCAAAATGTCTTAAATTACCTGGGGTCCAGTGGGGGGGTGTCCCGTTGTGATCTTCCACTCTCGGGCGTCGGGCGCGTTGATAGAAAATGGCGCCGGCGCTACCTTCCCCGGCGCTACAAAGGTAGCGCACACCTTCCCCGGCCGCTACACTTCCCCGGCGCTGGCACACACTTCCCCGGCGCTGGCAGAAATTAACGCCTACCTTTGGGTAGGTGCTAATTTCTTAAAGTAAAATGTGCGGCTTGGCCGCACATTTTACTTACTGTATCGCGCGGGAATAACTAATAGGGCCATCAACATGCATTTGCATGTTGCGGGCGCTATCAGGTTCGGGAGGATTGGACGCACGTTTTTGATGCAAAGCTAGCACGTTGAAAACGTGCGTCCAATCGTGGGTTAACAGTGCGCTTTGCCAGAGCACACTGTACTGTATCAGCCTGTATGAAAGCACCAAAACATAGTCCTAGATGGTTCTAGTCCCAGAGGAATTTCCCCATCCTCCAGGCAGTTAGTATCAGCCTCGTCATCCGTGCCATCCAGATCCTTATTGGGAAGGCCTACTGTTGATCTAGGCGTATTTCGGCGCTTAATAGCAATACCGGGCTGTGACTCTGCCCTAGCAGGATTGGACTGGGCTGAGGACTGTGCCTGAAGAAAGGATTGCAATCCTTGAAAAAAATTCTACCCAAGAAAAGGCAGATGTATCCATGCCAAAACCAGGAGTCACTTGTACAGTGCCCACTGAGCTACCTTCCCTTGCTGACGAACCAGTTAAGGAAGTTCCAAGATCAGGTTCCCCTCCTGACATATCTTTACCCAGACCCTCATCAGGCTGGGAAGAATCAGGCTTAGTAAAATCAGAGAAAGATAATTCTCCCTGAGCCTTCAAACAGCGCTGGCACGTTAGAAGGCATACCAGGCTGAGATGCCCGAATATGACAGGCGGTGCATAGGGAAAGGCGCTTAGGTTTCTTAACTATAGGCACTATTTTTTTTAATTTATGGATCCAAAATTTAGCCATCCAAAATTTAGCCATCCCAAGACTAGACATCCCAAATTAAACACACAAGTAAAGTTCCCAATTTATGCACACATGTAAGCGTGTGTCTAACCCAGACGCCGCTATAACATGGCACCCAAGCCGATGCCCTCCTAAGCATCCAAAGACTGGGTGCACAATCTGGATGCACAGTCAGACTCACTGACTATACTGACGGTCCTGAAGAGGGCAGCCTAACGCGCAGGTAAAAACTGTGTGAAAACACTGTGACGGCCTACCACGTGGCACACAAGGAAAAAGCCTCAGAGCGGGGCCTAGCAAAAAGAGGCTGCTCAACCCGCCAGGCTGCCCGCATCCCTTAATCTCCCACGGGTTGGGATGAACGTCGGAACGGCACACCGAGCATGGAGACCGTGGAAGGAGGAAGCAAAACCCTCCTTATCTGTCTCTGTATTTATTTATTTATTTGTTTTTGTGACCTTACCTGAGCTCAGCCCTTCCTCGCTAAGTACAGAGACGGTCTCCAGCTGCAAGGGGAGCAGGCATATGCCGTCACTGCCGAGCTCGGCTTCCTGCACTCATTGCCTTTCAGCTGTTCAGACAGCTAAGTCCACGCCAGATGAAAAATCAGCTACCGGACCAAGGCACTCATCTGAGGGACAATGGAAATCACCTCAGGAATTCTCAACTGGAGGAGGGATCATTTGGTATCACCGCAGAAAAGCGGGACAAATTAATTTTCCTTTCACTTCTCCTTCTAAAATGTGAAGCAATACCCAGTAGGGAGATGCACGTCCACCATCTGGTGGAAATGAAGAATACTGACAGGCTGATGACACTGCAGGAGTATATGTACTATGACGTCAGTTTTCTCCGTCTCTATCTGCTGGTAGAGGTGCATAATCCACTGGTCCTGAATTTATCTGGCTGAGTGCTAGGAAATGCTATTTTTTTTGTAGTTATCATGTTCTCTGCCTATCTGGAAAAAGGATTTATAAAAAATACATTGATATTTGTTTTATTACATAAACGATTGGATCTGATGTTTCTGTTGTGTGTTCTTTGCTTTTTTACATGATATTCTTCTTGTGTATTTATAAAATGTGATAAATATAAAAGGCATTTTTAATGTTAGTGCTTGAAATATTTGAGAGAAAATATTTTAACGTGTCACTCATAATGCACGACAGCTGTTGCAGACTACTGAGAAATCCATTGTCGGGTGCAGTGTAAGGCATTATTTATTGGTAGTACAAGAAGGGTTCACTGGCAACCCATGTTAACTTTAGACCTGCTATTGAGTAGGTCTAAAGTTACTCAGACATAATTTTATCTGGCTAACTTAGGGCCCGATTTTAAAAAGCACTTACTCGAGTAAATGCACCTTACCTGGGTAAGTGGGCTTTTGAAAATTGCTACAATATATGCCATTGAATTGTCGATAGGATTTACTCACATAAGTGCACTTTACTGAAGTAAATGGCTTTTGAAAATTGTACAATAGTAGTTACTTTACGCGTGTAACTCCTTTTGAAAATGACCCCCTTAGCTGGCCAGCTAGCCTTTCAATAACAACCCCTTAGCAGCCAGAATCAGGTTCTATATTATTGCATTCTAGAGGATCTTCACTGCCATGACTGAGCTAGGCGAGTTGGGAAAGGACATAAAATAGGGGAGAAAAAATGACCACCAGATAGCTGCAATTGAAGGCTCATGGTGTTCTTGCTGGTTCCAAAAAAGAAGGAGAAGGAAACTGATAGACCAAAAATAAAATACATTGAGTAATAGAAGGCTTATGGATAAGGTCTGGGATTTTGGTGCTAGAGGTTGGGGTAGTTTCTTTTTGGTCTTCTTTTCTTTCATGTTTATTTTGGTTCAGTAAACAAACTGAAATATGAATTTGAATAATACCTGAAACAAAAATCCTTTCTCTGCACACCTCTTAGGGATGCTGCAGAGGCAGGGCTCGTAGACTCGGTCATTTCTCAGTAGCGCCTCTCAAAGTCCGTGCTAACCAGGTTCCTGAGAGGATCACTGTCTATGGCTCCCGGCCCCCAACTCATGCTGCAATGGCTGGGCTGATTCAGGCATGAGATATCAAACAGGAAAAATCCCTGGGTACTTGCAAATCAAGTCCAACAGAGACTAGTTGTTATTGAGCTAGAAACCCAAAAAGACACAAAAGACAAAAGGGGTCAATTTTATGCAAATATATAGTGGGAGTTTATTGACAGGGCTACCAGATAGCTGTGTCCTGGCTTTCCTCCAGGTGCATGCTGGGATTTGTAGTTCCTATTTGCTAAGAACAGGAATAATACATCCATACATGCAATCAGTGGAACATCAAGTCTGGCTCAGCCACTGCCAAAAGACATAGGGGTAGATTTCCAAAATGGACACGCATTTTATAACGTGCGCGCTGGCTCGGCCATGCGTGTAAAGGCCAGATTTTATGGGTGTGGCCTTTTGAAAATCCGCCCTATAGTGCAATAGTTATGTTATTTATTTAAAATTATTTTTTAACCACCACTCTAATGAACGTGGCGATTTACAAAATTAAAACATACATAATCATATTAAGAAAATATTACAAAGGCAATAGTACTATAATCCTATGGATTTATGAATCAACATCAGAAACAACTAATCTGATTGGCTGATTCGGCATTTTCTGCTGTATGACTTCCTGCTGCTTAGCCTTTAACTGAACACTGCCTAGAAATCAAGGGTTAATCAGATCCCGGGCCTCACTTTTCTTCAATTTTTAAATCTGACCTGATTGTGTAATTGTCCTCTTCCCAACCCTTCCCAGAATAAGTAATTTTTTTCTTAAAAAAAAAAAGAGGCAAAGAGCAGACATTCTGCTTTAGTGCAGAACTAGCTGTAGGGAAAAATACTTGGACTCATTTGAAAACTGAGAGTCAAGATGTAACAAGTACTGCCGCCAACTAATCATAAGGAAAAACCTAAGGAAGCAAGCATAATGTGCAGAAGAGGAATATTAATGACACATGGCTCAGTTTCACTTCAAATGTTCCTTTTATTGCCTGTGTATATTTAATCAGGAGTGTTTACCTGAAGAAGATATTAAAATTGTTATATATGCTGGAACCTCTCCTCGTCTGTTTGGTTTGGAGACAGACTGTGAAGAGGCCAATATGAACAGTCCTCAATATAGTATGCTTGAACAAGTAATGACAGGGGACACATGACATTTGTCTTTGGCTTGGGAAGGTCTGTTTTGTTTAAACCACAAGGTATAGAATATGGCTAACAAGAACCTTGTACACATTCTATGACTCACAGAAATATCGTCCTTTGCTCATTCTATTCAGACCTGAGGGAAGGATTGGCAGATCTCAAAAACTAGTCAAGAAATGTGCTAAATCACTCCAATAATTGTGTCATTTTTCTTGTTTGTTAATATTTATTGCTGTCATTCAAGCATTGGCAACCACATTATGTAGAATTAGAGTAGAAAGACCCTTATTTTGAGGTCTCCAGTTTTAGGTCAGTTATACAGAGAATGATACTATGGAATATATATTTTGCAAAGCTTAGCAATTCAGTTGTTTACTATAAGTTGCTAAAGACTTATGATATGATGGTGAAATTGTGTTGAAATCAAAGAAATAAGTTTATTTTGTATCTGCACCTGGACCCTTAGTCACAGTGAATATTGCACTGCTTGCTGTGTGCTATAAAGAAAAACATCACAAGGTATTGCATTAGTATTGCTACAGACACCCAGTAAGAGATGGCTCTCAAAATGGAGGGCCAAAGACATGTCGCCTTAAATCATGAAATGGCTGACAAGATCTAAGATGGAGGAAAAAGGGTGTTGCTTTAGTATTAGGGCATAAGTATATGGGGTAATAATTGATTGAGTTGGGAATGGTAGGCCAGACCCAGGAAGGCGTGGAGAGAATGAGACAGGATTTAAGGAAGCTGGAAGAGTGGTCGAAGATATGGCAGCTGAGATTCAATACCAAAACATGCAGAGTCATGCATACAGGGTGTAGAAATCCGAAAGAACTGTATTTGATGGGGGGGTGAAGGGTTGATGTGCACAGAGCAGGAGGGAGACCTTGGGGTGATAGTGTCTAACGATCTGAAGTCGGCGAAACAATGTGACAAGGCGATAGTTAAAGCCAGAAGAATGATGGGCTGCATAGAGAGAGGAATATCTAGTAAGCGAAAGGAAATGATGATCCCCTTGTACAGGGCCTTGGTGAGGCCTCACCTGGAGTACTGTGTTCAGTTCTGGAGATCGTATCTCCAAAAGGACAGAGACAGGATGGAGGCGGTCCAGAGAAGGGCGACCAAAAAGGTGGATGGTCTACATAAAATGACTTATGAGGAGAGCTTGAAGAACCTAAATATGTACACCCTGGAGGAGAAGAGGAGCAGGGGTGATATGATACAGACTTTCAGATACATGAAAGGTTTTAATGTTCCATGGTCCACAATAAACCTTTTACGTTGGAAAAGAATCAGTAGAACTAGGGGCCACAATTTGAAGCTCCAGGGAGGAAGACTCAGAACCAATGTAAGGAAGTATGTCTTCATGGAAAGGGTGGTGGATGCCTGGAATGCCCTTCTGGAGGAAGTGGTGAAGACTAAAACTGTGAAGGATTTCAAAGGGTCATGGGATAAACACTATGGATCCATAAAGGCTAGTGGATGGGAATGAAGAGAAGAGCCATGGGGGTGGATTACTGTGCCTGGTGATACTACCCTTACTCAATAAGCCTTTGCACAGTTAATGCAACTCCAACATTGCTCTCTGCTTCAACAGTAGGGGGAAATGTGAAAAAGAGGATTTGCATTCAGACAACAATCAACAAGGACAGAACTTCACAATCTGGGTAAACAAGCGTGGGAGTAGCTTGCTTATCACGGCAGTTACTACCTTAAACCAATTAAGCCTGATACATCACTTTGAATGCATATACAGCATTGCTCTCTGCTTCAACAGCAGGGGGAAATGTGGAAAAGAGGATTTGCATTCAGACAACCAACAAGGACAGAACTTCACAATCTGGGTAAACAAATTAGCGTGGGGCTTATTACGGTGGTTATTACCTTAAACCAATTAACCCTGATACATCACTTTGAATGCATATACAGCGTTGCTCTCTTCTTCAACGGCAGGGGGAAATGTGAAAAACAGGATTTACATTCAGACAACATCCAACAAGGCATTGATCTGTGCAGTCTGGGTAAACAAGCATCGGGGTAACTTGCTTGATGTGGCGGTTGCTATCCTTAACCATTAAGCCTTATGCTCACCTTTGATGCAACGCCAACATTGCTCTCTGCATCAATGACGGGATGGCAGGAAATTTGAGTCAAACAGTTACTAACAAGGGCCCTGAACTTGGTGGTTGATGATACAGATAAGTATGGGAAAATAAGTGTGGAAGCTTGCTGGGCAGACTGGATGGGCCGATTGGTCTTTTTTTGCCATCATATCTATGTTACTATGTATGTTTCTATGTTTGGTTAAGGGCATAGCAAGTGAACATTAGAATATTATGCAAGGAAATACATAAGGACATTGGAACATGTTAAAAAGTTTTGATATGTATTCAATGAAATATATGATTTATATAACTGATTGCAAGAGCTTGGAGATTCAAAACAGCTTTATGGATTGCCGCTGGTTCTCTTTTGATATATTTCACAATAAAATAAGAAAAAGGGAAGTTGTGGTCTGATGTGACATTTTTCTTTTAAATTTCTTTAATTTGGATATAGCCCTTAACCATTAGCTGTTTTCCTAGAGGAACTGGTACCAGGGCCTTTTATTTTAAAAAGGGCCCATTTTGGTAACAGGAAATGACAATTACTTTATCTAAGAACCTGTCTGCAATGAATCCCATCAACCCAAGGACAGAAGGGGGTCATTGAATCTGGCTTTGGGTAACCATGAGAGCTGTAAGAAATTGATTCAGGCTCAGCATAGAATGAGAAAAAAAAAAATCCAGCTTCCAGTAATCCATCCCCAGCATATCAAAGAAGATAGAGTAGCTCCTGTTTAATTATATAATAGCTGGTCACAGCAATATAATCTTTGGAAGGGACTACTATATGCTCAGTCTCCCAGTCATTTATTTATTTATTTATTTATTTATTTAATAACTTTTTTATACCGGCATTAGTATGGACATCATGCCGGTTTACATTTGAACAAAACGTGCTAGGTCCTCTTGCAATTTCTAAAATCCTTTTGTGATTTAACAATTTTGAATAATTTTGTGTCATCTGCACGCATTCTTTTCATTTCCAGGTCATTTGTAAATATGTTAAAAAGCAGTGGTCCCAGTAGAGATCCCTGAGGTATTCCACTATTCACCTTTCTGCATTAAGAAAATTGATCATTTAGCCCTATTCTATTTTCTATCCTTTAACCACTTCCCAATCTGCAATAGGAAACTGCCTCCTATCCCATGATTTTTTAATTTCTTCAGATGTCTGTCATGAGGGACTTTGTCAAATACTTTCTGAAAATCATATGCACTATATCCACTGTCTCACCACATTTATTTACGCCTTCAAAAAAATATAGCAGATTGATGAGGCACCCTTGGATAAATCCATGTTGGCTATGACCATCTGTATATTCAGTAATAGTGTTCTTTATTATAGTTTCTACCCATTTGCCTGGCACTGACATCAATCTGTAGTTTCCTGGATCACCCTTGGAACCCTTTTTAAAAACTGGAGTTAAGTTGTCCACCCTCCAATCTTCAAGTACCATAGATTATTTTAATGATAGTTTACTAATTAATAATAGTAGGTCTGCAATTTCATTTTCAGTACTTTCAACATTCTGGGATATATACCAACTGATCCAGGTAATTTGCTACTCTTTAGTTTGTCAATTTGCTTTATTACATCTTCCAAGTTCACTGAGGTTTATTTCAGTTCCTCTGAATATTCACCTTTAAATATCATTTCTGGCATGGGTATCTACCTTAGGTCTTCCTCTTTAAAGTCCAAAGCAAAGGATTCATTTAGTCTTTCCCATTTAATCATTGGTCCAGTTAAAAAAAAAAATCTTCCTTTAAAGTGCTTCAGTGGCTCACTAACTCTAAATTAAACTATTTAAATGGCCAAACAAACTCTCAAAATTTCTTCACGTGAGATAGATGAGCAATACTTATCTTCACACAAAATAGTTCCTGACATGAATTCATGTTTCAAAGTGCTGCCTCAGGGCAGGGAAATGACTGGAGTCCTCCTGAGTCTCTAAACACCATATTGTTCCTTAAATAAATTTGTGGCACTAAGTCTGAGAAGCAGAGGCAAACAAACCAATTACACGCATTTAAAAAAAAGCTGATAACTTTCAACAGCCAATAAAAGTGGATTTAGAGGGAATTCCCTGGCGTCTTGGAAACTGTTAAGCTTTGGGAAATGGATGCCTATCCTTAGGAATTGTTTGAAGGGGGGCGCAGGGCATGAGTCCTAAGATGGGTCGTGTGAAGTTCACAATTATCAAAATTATCATTAACTATTTTATAGAATTTTTTAATGTGACAAAAACTTATCATTTTAGAGTATATGAGTAGAAATATAAGAACATTGTAAAGTGTTAGCCATTTCAAAAGTCACTTGTTTGCTTTTTTTTTTTTGGCAACTTACGTTTAAATTGCAAACCAAATGTTCCTAATAGCCTTTATCAGTGGATGAATTAGCTTTAGCGAGCATGCATTATTCTCACTTATTGAAATAGAGGATTTTTTAAATTATGTTAAACTAATTAGGTTATAGATCTCATCAACAGCAAACTCCCTCCACTACCAGGCGCATTGTGATGCACCAGAAAATCCTACCAAAACACATTCAGAACATTTGTAGCAAAGCTGCAATACCATAACAACACTATTAACCAGAACTCACACAACACCAACCTTTCCTATGAAAAGGCAGAACCGCAAATATAACAAGGGGCCCTAAAACACCTCCTGCTGAGAAAACAGAACAAGCTGGCCTGGTACAGATGCCCACACAGTGCAGATAGGCCCCTGTTCTGGGTTCGGGCTGTGTCCTCTGGCATTCTGCCAGGTGGCTTCAACCCAGAGTCTACTCTCACTGGGGTCTACACTGGGAGTTACCTGAGGGGCTTATCAACAGCACACATACAGTGCTGCCTTGGGGGCTTACCCGCTGCAAACACATGCATACAATTACTGGGATTATACCTGGGAACTTATTCCCTACGCAAATATTCACACGCACGCTCTGACTTAGTACATCACGGTTCTAGGTCTTTATGAAAGTAGGTTTATTTGAGCAATAAAAGGACAGAACAGAGAATAAATAAAATCAGATAATACAGAAGAGTTAATTGCAAATAATAACAATTACTAAAGAAAATACCTAAATATATATATATATATATATATATATATATATATATATATATATCTATAGCCATTTACATGTATATAAATCTTACATTTCCAAGGGATCAGTCTGTGCTGCCACATCCAGGAAATGATCTGTTCCCCCCTCTTGCTAGTCTCATATTTTTTTGCACTAAAAACTGGCAAAAGCTTGGGAGAGATTCTCCTTCCCTTTGGGTATTCTTATCATTTCCAAGTATAGCTTTGGTGTTCGGTTTAGTTTCCCATTTTGGAACTGCTGGCAATAACGAAAGTTCTCAGATTCTTACCTGTTCGTAAGCAATTTTTTTTTTTTTAGCATTTCACAGTGCAAAACAGTAAATATGAGTTCCCAGTTGGTTGTCTGTGTCCAGAGGTGGATTGTAGTGGAAGTTTACTGAGCCTAGCTTGAAGGCCACAGGCCAACCTTTCTGTGAACTCATATTTGAGAGAAAAGCCCTACAAGCCCACTTCATACTGGAGGGGTCCCCATACCCAGCAGCCCACAGGCTGGCTACTTCAGCACCACTATGTCTTCTGCTCCATCCTAGAAAGGGCAACTCCCACCCAAGGGACCCAGAATTTATACCCTTCTAGGCCTCTAATCAAATCTTCCCAACCTCTAAAGAAGAAAAGCAAGAACAAAACTCTTGGTAACTTCAACTTAACACATCCCCATACCCCACAAGAGAAACTGTTCCTCTACATTACACCAAACGCCACCCAGTGGTCAGCTGGTAGAAATGCAGGTACAATTTCTTGCACAATACTTCAAGCAATAACAACGTTTGGGCCTCCCCCCACCCACAATACCTTGTACTACTAGAATGAAAAAGGACACAGTTTGGGAGGTCTCCCCACACTATTTACATAATTGCTTTACAGCAGGCTGAGAGATTAACCCTTGTATAACATACTTGCATTAATTGCAGAGGGAGAGAGAAATAGCAGAGACGGCAGGGAAAGGATAAAGAGACAGCAGGTACAGAGTGTTGCCAGAAATTAAAAAGGTTTTGTAGCCACTGCTGTGAAGACCCACATAGGGGAGGGGGTGGGGGCAGGGCATTGTTTTATGTATGTCTTTGTTTAATGATTTTAGCTATTTATGTTTTTATTGTCCCAATAGATAGTCACATAGATATTCTGATATGCAGTATATTTATTTTAAATATAAATAAATAAATAAAAGGGATAACCACAGTGCCTACTTACCCATGTTAATCTTGGACCCCCCCCACCCCCAAAAATGTAGATTTTGCTATGTTCCGATCACTGCTGCTGGCAATACTAGATGAATATTTTCAGTGAAGTCGGACCACACGTGTACAGGCAGTGGTTCGGAGCACAGAGATGATGTTGTCAGCTAGTGGTGAAAGCTGAGGGGCCTAGGACATGTGTAGCTGGCTTGTACTGCATCCCTGGGTTCCAGCGGTAGCATGGGCTGTACTCGCAGTGGGCTGTAATACAGAAGATCACAAAGACAGCACGGACATGGACAGACAACCAGAGGCTGAGGTGGCAGAGGAAACGTGTTGCGCTTGATGTAATGATGAGGGAGAAAGGAAAGAGAGGCGGAGGTAGGGAAAGAAGAGAGAGAGAAAGGAGAGGGAGGGCACAGGAGAGGAGGAGGGAGGGTATGCAATGAAGGGTGAGAGAGGCAAGGGGTAATAGATTTGCCAACAGCCTGGTTTTGGACCAGCTAGCCTGGTGTTTAATCATGCTGTGCAGTGTCCAATCAGAAGAACTCACCGGACACTGAAAATCCAGTTAATACAAGTGATTCATCCTCTCTCCAGCAGGTTCCTGGTTAGAGGGCAGGAAGACAGAGCCAGCACCTCACCCACCCCTACCTCCTTTCCTGTGCTGGGATTGGATGCCACGGGGGGGGGGGGGAGGAGGGGCAAAGTGCAGCCCTCAGATACAGCCCCCCTTGTCTATCAGTCAGGCTACACTAACTCAAACCTGTTTGTACAGGATTAGCAAAATTCCAGACAGGTCCTGTTCAAGGGTATTAAGCGCCCTAGGCGAACCTTCTACCTTGTGTCCGTCCCACCGCCCCCGGTCCAGGCACTGGTTCCGGCCCCAACCTCATTCACTCAGACAGGCCCCCTTCTCTTGCACACATTTAGATTCCTTGTCTCATTCACACAGGCTCCTTCCCTCTCTCTCACTAACACTATTGCTCTCTTGTACACAGACAAACCCTCTCACTCACACACACACACACACACACACACACACACAGAGTTGCTGCTCATAGCCGCCCCCCCCCCCCCCCAAGACCCTGCTTCTCACGGCCGCGAGGATGGGCGCTGCTCACGGCCCGCCAAGTGTCTGCATTTCTCGGCTGTGAGCAGGATGGGTGCTGCTGGCGGCCTGCTGAGTCTCTCCTCCTCTCGGCCACGAGTGGGATAGGCTCTGCTCGTGGACCGTCAAGTTTCTCCTCTTGGCCTATTGGGATGCACCAGCCCTGATTCCAGAGCCACTGTGCAGATTGCAGGTGTGTATTTCATGAGAATTAAAATGTTCTTTTTAATTTCCTATTAAAGAAGCAAGAAATCAGAGTCTTTGTGTCCTTTTGCACATTATCCAGATCCCATCTACACTTTCCTTACCCTGTGTTTCTGCCAGGCTCAGTTACTGTCTGACCACTTTAGCCAATAAAAGGGTAGATGGCCTTCTCTGTCCTTCATGTATCATTGCCAGCAATAAACATTTATGACTTGGAATCTTTCTTCCTCTGTAGGACAAGGATGAAAAAGAAATCTTAGCTCAGTTTAGCTGTACAGTATCTGAACCCAATAACAACCTAGTAAACTGAGCTGTGGTACAAAAAAGTATTCCTGTAATATCATGGACTTGTTTCAACACCATTGCCTTCTGCTAAATGAAATCTTCAGTATGATTGATTGTGAAACATTAATGTGATTTATAAATGCAACTAAGCTCTGGGAATATTATGTTTTCATTTGTTAAGTGGTAGCAACTCAAGTGACAGACTGGGCTACTGAATGTATGTTTTGGAAACTTGCCAAATTCATATTGTGTCATTTTACACTATAATCCGTGTATCTGTTTACCACCCTACCTGAGTCAAATCAGTACTAATTCATCATTTATTCTAATGGTAATCGTTTCTGTCATTTAAATGAGATTTGTCACCATGAACTGCTGCTTGCAGTATCCGTCTTATTAAGAAGTTATCAACACATTCATGAAGCATCCACAGAATAAAGTCTATCCATTATTATGAATGGCAATGTTATCGGCTTTCAGCAGACGCAAAGCTGAATCCGGGTGGGATGCCCCATTGAATTGCCCCTTCAAGCAACAATCTTTCATTTCAATCAAGTTAAATAAATAGCCTATGGGGGGGGGGTCTTTCTTTTTCTCAATGTTCCCTCACAATTTTCTTTCTCTTTACTTTTTCTTTGACCTTCTTGACAGTAGCATAAATTGCTCCCAAGCAATCCCTTCCATGCAGCGTGGGGGAGCCGCAAAAGAAGGGGGGGGCCTACCTGCAGCTGCTCCTGGTTCTTGTGAGGCGGATCCTCCCACTCTGGGTGCCCTTTCCAAAATTGTTGCTTGAGGAACCTTAATTAGAATTTATGCCACTACTTCTCAGCCTCTGTCTACAAATCTCTGTCCATTTGATCATCTTTCTATACTTTCTCAGCTCTGCATATCTACTGATTCAGGATAACTATTGACTTCCAAAATACACATTTCCCTGCATCTTGGCTTTGTATCTCTCTTTAAGTATCTTTTCTCCTGTTCGCCTTCGTTTACAATATAAGACAATTTGACTTATGGATTTATGCAGTCATGATTTTCTGCTAGGTCAACCAAGGTTGCCAACCTGGAGTTTTACTGAACTTGCTTTCTTATCCCCATTGGGAAAAAAGTAAAATGTGAAAGTTGTCATTGGACCCAATATGGTACTTTTTTTTTTTTCAGAAAATTAGCACTGATTTTATGTTTTTTTACGTAGCCCTCTGTTGGGGTACATAAAATAAAAGAGAAGCTGATTTGGAGCCTGACACCCATCTCTCTGTGGGTTCAACTCACAAAAATGGTCAAGCAGATGGTGCAATGGACTTGGGCCAGAATGCTAAGTCAGACAGATCTACATTTCTAAGCTAGCTTACATTTCTCTGAAATTTAAAACAAACTACTGTCATGTTCACCACTACAATCCAAAGGAATAATTTCTTCACATTTGTTTTTCCTTTTCATGGCAAAAATCAGCAAAACTAGTTCCAACAAGTCATCATGTTTAACTGTATCACATTGCTAAATAATGAAGAACCTCGCGAGTGGAACAATATATAGCAAAAAGGCAAAAAAATCCACTCAGGTATGCCAGTCAAATAACAAAAAACGTAATTGAAAGGCTAGACCTTCATAACTTCACAAGACATTAACAAAACATCATATCAACAGGGGGGTGATACTTGGGTTGTATCCAAAGTATAGGTCTGTCTAGTATATAGAATAGAGGTCCATATTTAGACACAGTCCGGCTAGCAAATTTAGCCAGATAAACTTATCTTCCTAACTTTGGAGGTATATTCAATAGTGAAACTGCATTACTGAATATAGCTGGCTATCTTAAAGTTAGTCGACTAACTATAGCCACCTAACTTTAGGACAGCTTTGGCCTGACCATAGCCAGCTAAGTCATCCGGATAACTCTGAATATTAGAAATAGCAGCTTAACATCGCTGTCTAACTCAACTCCTCTCAGTTACACCTTTGGAATGCTCCTAACTTAGGGGGTTATTTTCTAAGGCTATCGCACACGAAAAGGGATAGCTTGCCAGGGGCGGAGTTGGGGCAGAGTCGGGGCGGAGTCAAGAGGAGTCGGGGCGGCGAGGAGGTGGACGCGGCGCTATCTTCGCTGGCGGCAATAAGGTAAGACACATTCTCGCTGCCAGTATCACGCCCAATAGCACCACCTTTCACAGTGGTGCTATTGGGTGCGAAAGCCGGCAGCAATGACACCACAGTTTCCCGTTTCCGCCGGGATTCACCATTCTCTGCAAGAATGGAAAATCCCGGCCTTAGCCGAATATGTAGCCAAATGCTAATTTAGCCGGCTAACTTCTGAGTTAGCCGGCTAAATGCTTTTGAATATGGACCTCCCATTTTTTCTTTATGTAAGCTTGACACAGGGACATTGACTACTTTGCTTAAACATTGCTTCATTTGAGATGCAGTTGTTTGAAACACTGCATGTAGTTTTGGGCTTTTCTATTTGTCTCAGTGCCGATTTACACTGTGCTGATGCCTACGAATGAATTTCACCATCACTAAAGAAGTCATTTGGGATCTCTTAAAAGAAGGGACAGTAACTTTCAAACAGGCATGTGGGCACACATATACACGTGTGCATCGGCGTACACCCAGAGACAGCATTTTTATAGCATGCGCGCACATATGCGTGCATGAAAGAAATTAGCCTATGTGCGCGTATCTCTGTGCCTAATTTTAAGCTTGTGTGCACTCAGCAGCACAAGTCAGCTAATGGACATACAACTGCCTGTATTTTAAAACAGGTGCGCATCCAGCTGAGGACTGATTTGACCAGTTCATCCACCAGTTTGCCCAGTGTTCTCCTAACACTGGGCAAACTGGTTGTTTAGCCTGCATCCCCCCCCCCCCCCTCCAGTTACCCCAGACCCTTCAAACTCCTCATGGATGCCTGTACATTTTTTTTTTTTTAACTTTCACCTCCTCCATAGCAGAAACAAAATTACACGGCACTGGACCTGGGTGCATGCACAGGAGCATAGGTACTTGCATGCACATCCCTTGTTCCCACCCTGGAATGCCCATGTCCCGCCCATGTCACACCCCTTTTTTCTATGATGTGAGATATTCGCTCATTGGCACCTGTGTGCACCTCTGCCCACTTTATAAAATTGGTTGGATATGCGATATATTAGATGCGTGCCCATCTCCCAATTTCAACGTGCATTCAGCTTTGATAATTCACCTTTAAGTTTTTACTTGCATAAAAAAAAAAAATGCATATACTTGCATAAAGAAAAAATATGTATACTAGGCAGACCTATGATTATTTATTTATTTATTTATTTATTTATTTATTTATTTATGGTTTTTATATACCGGAGCTCCTGTATACAATACATATCGCTCCGGTTCACAGAGAACAGTAATAATTACTGCCGGGTGGCAGTTTACATGGAACAGTTTACAATCACCACAATGAAAAATATAGTCTCCTTGTCCATTTTAGATCTTCTCAATACTCTCCTTTCCCTTGCACCGTCATCCGTAGCCAAAATACCCTCTCTATGTAAGGTGGGATAACTCGAGAACAGTTTCAGCCTTTTATACGTTTGCATACAACCCAAGTATCACCCCTGTTGATATTGTGTTGGGTTGACGTCTTGTGAAGTTATGATGGTCTAGTCTTTCATTTACACTTTTGTTATTTGACTGGCATTCCTGAGTGGATTTTTTTTTTTGTCTTTTTACTGTATCATATGCTATATGAGGAAAAGGTGGCAAACCTTTTTGCTCCCTAGAAGTCACTGATTATACGTTAAGGCTGAAACTGTTCTCGAGTTATCCCACCTTACATAGAGAGGGTATTTTGGCTACGGATGACGGTGCAAGGGAAAGGAGAGTATTGAGAAGATCTAAAATGGACAAGGAGACTATATTTTTCATTGTGGTGATTGTTTGATGCTGGTTTTGATTTTTGTGAATTTGACCTGGATACTTTTCTTTCAGTTGCAGAAGAGACTTTATTTGGAACACCATTTTGAACTCTGCTTGGTTTTTATTCGTTTTTCTTTATTTATATACCTAGTGGTCTGGTTTAATGGATGAACAGTGTTGTGAGTTTTTAATCTTTCCTATTTTGATACTTTTGGCTTCCTTGCTCCTATATTGGACTCTCTTGCACTTGGTTGTGATTATGGAGCTTGAGTGTAAGTTCTTGACTGTAGTAGTGGTTGACCGTGATAGGGGTCCAGGAAGATAGCTTCTCTCCCATATGGACTTGGACCCAGACCCATAGCACCCCCTAGAAGTGGCTAAATCACTCAAACGGGGGACTGGGCTGCACATATAACAAAATGGTATCAGCTGGCCCTGAGAGCAGCACCGTTTTGTACACGTCAAACATTGGCGCTAGTCTCAGGGCTGTCACTGCTATTTTTAAAGGGACCAGGGTAAGGCAAAAGTGACTAGGGTTTGCTCTTGCTCCATTCTTTGCTAAAGACCCCCAGGAAAGGAGGGTCCCCCAAGGAGGTCCCCAGCTCTGGCTTATTTGCAGGGGGTGGAAAGAGTTGGAGGGGCCCAAAATTGCACCAGTTCTGCTTGGACCTGACCCCAGTCCCAGCTTATTGGCATGGGGTTGGGGGAGCCTGAGGAGGCCCTGGCTTATTGGGAAGGAGGGAGGGGGCCCTGGGACCTAAGGCAGAGGAGAGGCCTCAGTTCATTTTATTGTTTTCATTTGGGCTTTTCAATATTTATTTTGGTCCACCAAACAAACCAAACCAAAATAAAATATTAAATGAACTGAAAAATGAATTAACTCCCTAAAATTAACTAATGAACTAAAACTAATTTTTTTTTGTGTGTGTATATCCCTAGTGGCACAGATGAAAAAGACTTGGGGTTACCAATGGACTTCAGATTTTCAGGACAGGTTGATCCAGTCCTGGTTTTAACCTATGGCACGCAGGGACTTGTAGTTCTGACTAGGGATGTGAATTGGGTGTCCAATCATTCCCACTTTTGGGATCGTCTGGCCACGGGAAAAAATCATTTTCCTGCATTTCCCCGCTTTTTTTTAAATGAAAAATCGTTTTTCGGGTTAGTGGCGCTAACTCATGTTAGTGCGCACTAACAAAAATAGCAAAAATAGCAAAAAATAACAAAATAACAAAATAACAAAAATAGCAAAAATAGCAAAAAATAACAAAAAGTAACAAAAATAAATGTTTTTTTGTTAGTGCGCGCTAACATGAGTTAGCGCGTACTAACCCGAAAAATGATTTTTATGAAAAATTGGGGGTAAAATTGATCATTTCTTTCTTTTAACCGATTTCAAACGAATTTAGAAATATCGTACGATATTTCAATTCGTTAGAAAAACTATTCACATCCCTAGTTCTCACTTACCTATGCATTCCTTAAGAAGAGCAGCTTAGCCAAGGCCACAGCAAGTGGAAGAAGTAAGATTTGAAACCTCCAGGATCCTAGGCCTGTCCCCTGCAGAGGCAGACCCACCTACTGTAAGATATCAGAATCTGGATTTTAAAATGGCTCATTTATAGGCAATAAATCATCTTTCCTGCTCGAATGATGTTTTCATGTTGAAAACATAACTACACAGTGAAAAATGTATTATTCTCCCATAGGGCAAGCCAAACACATAGCAGACTGTGCCTCTTTGCTCAAGGCTTAAAAGTCTTCTCCTGCAAACTCTTGCCAGAAATATCCTCTGTTTTAATTATCATACTGATTAACAACGATCCACCTTAAAATTACTCTGTATCAAAAACTGCCTACAAAATGAAGCAAAAAGACTACAATCTTTGTGTGCAATTTTGAAAGAGAGAGAGAGAGAGCAAGTTTTCCCTCTGGTGGAATTTTACCCTTACTCAACTGCTTTCACAAGGGAAATTGTTTATTCAAAGTTAGCTTTAAAGTTCTTTTGATGTAGTATTTAAAAAGAAGATTTTCAGGAGCATTTAAGAAGACTGAAGTAACAATATCACACATTCAGGTCGCGTGGCAAACAGGCACTCGGTGTTGAGTGCCTGCTTTCCTAACGCGCGCCCAGCCACCTCTCCTGGGCAAGCGATACTGTATGTAAATGAGGGGTGCGCTAAAAAGCAGGTGCTAGGAGCAATAGCGCACCCCTAGCGCCTCCTTAGCAGTGGAAGCCCAGGAGAGGTGGCTGTCAGCGGGTTTGGAAAATGGATGCTCGTAAATTTGAGTGTCAATTTTCCTAACCTGACCTTCGGCACACTTTTTTTTTTTACTTTTTGGTTCCTCTCACTTAATATTGCTACAATATTAAGTCGTAGGATGCACAGAAAAGCAGTATTTTCTGCTTTTCTGTACACTTTTTTGGGCTGCTCAGAAATGAATGCCTGCTCTTAGGCAGGCGTTAATTTCTAAGCATAAAATGTGTGGATGGGGCGAATAGCTAATAGCCTCATCAACATGCATTTGCATGTGATGAGCCTGTTAGTTTCGGAGGGGTTTGGAATCACCTTTTAGACATGCTAAACCCCTTATTGTATAAGGGGTAGTGGACATGCATCCAAAGCACGCGTCCAACCGCAGGTTAAACAGCTCGCTCAGCTGAGCATACTTTACCATATCAGCCTGATTGTGTATATTTATAACGGAGGCATTTTCTATACATTCCTTTAGGTGCATCCCATTACTGAGCTGTAAGTTATCTGAAATAGCTGTAAAATATAACTGTACAATTTAAAGGTTAGATGAGTTTCAGAAATTATGTTGGAAGATGAGGTTTGTGACCGAATCTGTCATGGTCTGGTTGGCAGGATAAAGGGATTTCCCCTACAGGACAATACAGGGCTATCTGCCAAAGCAGGGCAGGATCTTCCGCCTAACCAGCCACTTCTCCCATGGGTTGGGCCTGCAGATTCTAGTGGCTGGCAAGATTTTCCTGGAATAATGCATTGCAGGACTTGGTCAGGTAAGTAGCAGTCTTCACCTGTCCAGCCACCTCTCCCTTGCCTTGGATCCCTGGGTTCTGGTGACTGGCAGAACCTTTTGAGGTGGTGCACTGAGTCAGGAACAGGGTATTCACTGGAACAGGAAGTACACTGAAAAGACAGGGAGATAAGTAGACACAAGACAGGCAAGACCAGAATAGGGTGCAGGGCAAGGAACACACAAGAGAGCTAGGCCACTGGAAGGCCTACACAAGACATAAGGCAAGGGCATGGAGAGACCTACAGGGGACAAAATGCCAGAGAGGCCCACAGGGACCAGAAGGGCCACTGTGAGACCCAAATGGAACAGAAGGGTCAATTGGAGACCCACAGGGAACAGAAGCGTCACTGGGAGAACCACAGGGAACAGGGCAGGAACACAGCAAGGAATACACTGACAAGGGAGGTTACAGGTGGGCCTAGATAGGGTAGGACAAGACATGGAATGCATGCAGACAGGATAGACCCAAACAAGGCAAGGACAAGACAAGGAACAGTGACAAGAGACTAGACAAGATGGGCAGGTAGGCTAGTAGCCTAAACAAAGGAAGAACTATACACAGAGGGAAGGTAAGATTAAACAAGCAAGGATTCAGGAACAAGGAGCAAGGGCAAGGATACACAGATAAGGGTCCAAGAATAAGAACAAGGGCAACAACCAACCAGGGACAAGAAAGAACCTTTAACAGAGAGCCAGCCTAAGCAGGCCACACTGGAAACAGGGCAAGGCAAAGCACAAAGGCTGCAAAGGCCACACTGGAAACAGAGCAAGACAAGAAACCCACTAAGGCCACAAGGAAACAAGGCAAGGCCAAGAAGGTCACACAGTAACAAGAATAAGCGCAAGGGTGGCCAAAGCAAGGAGCCGAGGAGACTTAATGAGGAGGAGCTGAAGAAATTATGAGGGAGGTTCTTATAGGGTGGGCCTTGCTCAGTCATGCAGCATTCTTAGGTTTTTTTTCTATTTCAGTGATAAAAGGAATGGACTGACTCCCTTATGAAGAAAGGTTAAACAGGTTAGGCTCTTCAACTTGGAGAAGAGGAAGTGAGACAGTATATGATATTTATAAATCATGAGTATGTAAAACATAAATAGGGAACCGTTATTAATTCTGTATCGCTCCATGGTTAGACCACCCCTTGAGCACTATGTTCAATTCTGGTCACCGCATCTCAAAAAAGATATTGATGCACTGGAGAAGGTACAGAGAAGGGTGACCAAAATGATAAAGAGGATGGGATGGTTCCCCTACGAGGAAAAGCTAAAGAGGTTAGGGCTGTTCAGCTTGGAGAAGAGGAAACTAGGCAATATTCAATGCCAACAACAATTTTTTATTCAAAGTACACAAATTTCTTTTATTTTACAAATGTGTCCGTGTATTGCACGAGTATTGTGTACAGCTTGGAGAAGAAACAGCTGAAGGGGGATATGATGAGGTCTATAAAATCATGAGAGGACTAGAACAGGTTAAAGTAAATCGGTTGTTTACTCTTTCAGATAATACAAGGGGCATGCCATGAAGTTAGCAAGTAGTACATATAAAACAAATCTAAGAAAATTCTTTTTCACTCAACACATAATTGTTATAATTCTGCTAGCGGGTTACTCCTGTAAAGGAAGGAGTTAGCAATCTGTTGCACTCCATAGGCGGAGTTAGCAATCTGTTGTAGGATCTGTTGCGGATGGGAGGAGCTAGCAGAGAGAATAGCAGTCTGATAGAATCCCCTCCCCAAAGGGGAGGAGTAGCAATCTGTAGTGAGCTGCCTCCTACGGGTCTGCCAAGGAACGGCAATATGTTATGATGTAGACTGCAGAGTTGACAATCTGTACCAGCAGAGTACTGGAGATGGTGCACAGCTGGACAGAAAGTAAATAGGTGAATCCTTGGGCTGATGGCAGATGACAGCACCCCCAGGAGGAAGTCCCGAGAGGGACCACCAGCTAGGCTGGAGTATGGAGACAGACACAGATAGTTTTTTTATTAGATAAGTAGTATAACCACCAGAGGTGGCAGTAGTGAGCTGGTATGCCCGGCAGGGCTGAAGTCCCTCAGATACTGGAACTGCAATTCCCAGGTTGCTGAGCTGCAAAGAGACTGTAGATAGTGAATAGACAGGGTATGCAGATATACATAGTCAGTACTAGATGATAACTCTTATAAGGTCTTGAGATAGCTCAGTAGCTGGAAAGGGTTAGGCCCTCGAGGAACGAATACCTGGTTCCAGGGAAAGCTCTGAGAGCGTGGTTGTCATTCACAATAATCTATATCTGGAATAGCTTCTTCTAGTCAATAGAGAATCTTCAGAGTGTTCAGGAACATAGGCCCTCGAGGAGCGAGTGCCGGTTCCTATATACCATCTGAAATAGTAACTCACTAATGTCTGTACATGCAATAGCTTCTGGACAAGGAGAATCTTCAGAGTGTTCAGGAACATAGGTCCGTGAGGAGCGAGTACTGGTTCCTATCTGTAGTCTGAAATAATAACTCACAATGTCCGTCTCTTGTGATCGCTTCCAGGCAATGGAGAGTCTTCAGAGAGTTTAGGAACATGGGCCCTCGAGGAGCAAGTACCGGTTCCCTTCTGTAATCTGAAATAGAGAAAGAGAATGAGGCCCCCGAGGAGCGGGTACCCCTGGTAGGTCCGGAGAGGCAATGCTGCAAGCGTGAAGTGGGTCCGAAGGAAATCCTGCAAACAATCCTTTGGGTGCAGAGTAGTCTTTGGACTTCCAATCGGAGTCCTTGCTAACTCGATCTGTTAGCAAAAGTAAAGACCTTTTATGTTGGAAGCCCTTGCTGGTACATACTTCGGAGCGCGCGTGCCCTACGTCATCAGGAATATGGCGGATCCGCAGCGTCGAGCCGGCATGGGGAGAAGCGGCATGGAGACGCCGCGGCATCAAGCCGTCCATCAGGCATGGAGGGAGTCGCCACACAGGTAGAGAAGGTGGAGCGAGGGCGAAAGCAGGCACGAACGCAACAATAATTAAGCTCTGGAATTCATTGCCAGAGGATGTGGTTAAGGCAGTTAGCTTATTAGGGTTTAATAAGGTTTTGACAATTTCCTGGAGAAGTTCATAAACTGCTATTAGTCAAGTTGACTTAGAAACTAGCCACTGCTTATTACTGGCATCTATTTAATGTTTGAGTACCTGCCAGGTACCAGTAACCTGGATTGGCCATTATTGGAAACAGGATGCTGTGCTTGATGGACTCTCGGTCTGACCCAGTATGGCAACTTCTTATATTATTATGTTCTTAGAGGACATACCATAAAACTAATGGATAGCAGATATAAAACAAATTGGAGAAAATCATTTTCACTAAATGTACAATTAAGCTATGGAATTTGTTACAGGAGGATGTGGTTATGGTATCTGGCATAGCTGAGTTTAAAAAAGGGTTTGGACAAGTTCCTGGCAGAGTTTGGCGGGGAAACCATATATCTGCATACTTTTGATTTTTTTTTGTCTAAATCTACATGCACATGTTTACACCTGCTTGGCAGGTATGTCAGCACACATAGCAATTTTCAAAATGGACATATGCACATAAATCTGCTTTGAAAATTCTTCCTAAAACCTGTATGTACTTTGTACATGCAAACTTTAGCCCTATGAAGGTTACTGAAAATTACCTTCCCTACATACCTTTACATTGAACGCTAATAACTAAATTTTAAGTTCAGTATCAATTCCTTATGTAAACCACCAATTAAAACAGTTCTTTAATTGATCTGATGATATGCATAATTATTGCAATGTATTTGAATTGCCCTTTTCATTATTTACAATGCATAAAAATTATATTTTGCAAGATTTATATTATCAATGAAATTGATTTTCTTAAAAAACTTATTTCCATGTTTTGCCATGTGTAGAATTATATGCTATGAATTTGTCTAAGGAAAATGTATTGTAAGCATAGAAAACCATGGATTTCAATACTTCCGTGACCAACCAAACAAGCTCATGTAATTTCACAGAAAGCCAGGCCAAGTCTGCTTGTCACATCTCATGTCTTTTCATGTGCATTAAGATATGTGAACCAATGCATGAGAAATACTTCTGATTTATTTTTCCACATGGGTTGTGCCAGTTTCCAGCGCCTTCATTCAAATAAGCATATATTTCATGCATTACACATTAAAATTATTCTAATTACCAAAAGGCACCTTTTAAACAGCCTAGCTAATGATCATCTATAAATCAAGTGACATCAAAAGAAAAGTATTTAACAAAGCAGACTAACACTCTGCAGACTAATTAAAGCAATGAGTCTGAGTTAATGTATTAACTTGCAGTTTCTGGAATCCTTCTGCACCCAGGGTTCCCTTCTCCTGTACTTGCCTTTCATCTCCCAAAAACAGGGATGATGAAAATCCTCCAACTTCCTAGGAATGTATCACTTTTGGTGTCAGATGCATTAATCCTTAGCCTCAGTATTGCTTCAGTACAAAATAAAATGCATATTGCATTTGCCTCAGTGACTTGTTCATTGAAAACATACCAGGAGATTTGAATTGGGAAATCTGGAGCATATTTTTCCACTAGTGGAGCAAAAGAGATTTGCTATGTTGGACTCTTAGAGACCAATATTCAGCACTACTTTGTAATGACTTATCCAGCTAAGAGGCAGCTGCTGAATATCTAGCTACATTCAGCAGGTTCCTCTTAGCTGGATAAGCCATTTATCCAGCCAAGAAGTTACCCAGTAGAAGGGCAATGGGTGGATCAGGATGGTGCAAACTTAACCGGATTAAGTGTCGATATTCTGACTTATCTGGTTAAGTTAATCGGATAAGTTAGACCTGCCATAGAACAGGTTTAATTTATCTGGATATAACTTATCCAGCTAAGTAGCGCCAACCCCAGGGATATTCAGCAGTATAGCCGAGCTGCTAAATATCCCATGTAAGTTAGCTGGATAAGTCTTCTGAAGCTAACTTACATAGATAGTTTCTTTTGAATATTGACCTCTTCGTTTTTATTTAAAAAATATAAATAAACATGAGGAAAAGCTATTGCATTCAGTGTTAAGAGCAATAGATGGCTCAGAATGCCTGTCAATTCAATGCATTTAATCATTTATTTATTTATTTATTTATTTTAAGTTTTTTTATACCGATTTTCCTGCATAAAATGCATATCAAACCGGTTTACAATGAAACAGAATGAGCAGGAAGTAAAATTCCTTAGTCTAATACATTTAAACATCAATAATGAAATAATTTTAAACAAAGCAAAAAGCTAAATAACATTAATAAAAGTTAAATTATTAACATAAACATAATTATATTAGAAGGAGCACAAAGGTTAGCATGAAGGGGAGCACACCCGGCACGCGACGCCTGGTGTAATTGTGCCGTTAATCGGGTCGCCGCTGGCTGGTCGTCATGACGTGGGGGGGGGGGGGCAAGTCTTCACATCGCTGATTTTCTCTTTTAACATCTCAGTTCATTCATACGAGAGACTTACTTACTAGCTCTTCTCACATGTAAGCAGTTTAACATGGAACACTACATTATAGTCAACCTCTGAAACTGTGAGAGAAAAACTGTTTTCCTTATCACTGGTGAGGTTCACAAGAAATTTTGGCTGATACCCAGAAAATACAGACATGAGCGATTATTGAGTAACTAATAGCTTCTAATGCTGGAGACATTTCCTATTATGCACTTATATAACTAGGGAAATGTACAGAAAAAAAATATGTTGGTTCAGTTGATTCTTCAGTTAGGTTGTCATTTTCTCTTATTTTGTTTCAGTTCCAAAGTTCAGTTCCCTTCCACCTACCCGGAAAAATGCCAGGGCCAGGATCTGCCCTGGCTGGCACTTACCTGATCCTGTGGGAATCTACAGGCGAGGCCTAGGCCCAGGCTGAAGCCTAGGCCTTGCATAGGATGATGCCATGGCAGATCATCACCATTTCAGCCTCAGCCTATGAAAGGACAAGCCTAGGCTGAAGCCAACACCACAGCTGAGGCTTAGGCCCAGACCAAAGCTTTGGTCAGGCATTGGCCGAGGCTGTGATAGGTTTCAGTGACCTCGGCTTTGGCCTAGGCTTTGGCTTCAGCCTAGGCTGGAGCCTGGGCTCAGGCCTAACACCACAGCCCGGCCTGGAGGCCAGGTCCCGATGCCTGGTGTCAACCTAGGCTGGAGCCCGGGCCCAGTCCCGACACTGCGGCCCGGAAGTCAGGTCCTGATGCCTGGGCGTTAGTCCACGTCAGGTCCAGGTCCAGAGCTCAGGCATCGGAGGTCCTGTGTCTTCTCTCTTCAGCTCTTCTATTGCCAACTGATGCCATCCACTGGGGTGAATGCGCCACATGACCCCAGGATACCAAGTCTTCAGCCTGGGCCTAGGCATGCTCCATTCATTTAAAACAAATGCAACACATCAGATAAGTTCATTTTTATTTTTTTGGGTTCATTCCTGAGGCCCCAGCATTGGCCCGAGCCTAGGCTGAGAACCCGGCATTGCTCTCAGGCCTACACCTCAGTCTCTGCTTTCGGTGTAAGCCTATCCCCGAGGCGAGTTCCTGGCCTCGGGCCTAGGCCCGATGCATTCATTTAAAACAAATGCAACAAATAAGGTTTCTTTTCATTCATGGGCTCCCGATTCATTTCAGGGCCCCCCAAATAAAACGAAATGGTGTACAAGGCACTCATACTTTTAGGACTAGGAAAGTCAAATAGATAGGAGAAGCAATATCAAACAGGTTAGTCCTTGGTGCCTTGGAGTGCTCTTTCACCTTCTGATGATGTCTGCCTGTATCTTATTAGAATTCATTAGAAAGCTCCAATTTTGGACCCCAAAGTAGGCTGTGTTGCTTCCCCCATTGACTGTAATAGAAAATAAATGAATGGAATAAATAAATGAAAAAAAAATTGTTTTCATTTGAATGAACCAAATGAATTTTGGTGACCTCCAAGGCACTGTAAGAGGTTCAGGACATCAGGAGCAGTAGCACAAACTGCAACATTGCTTGGTACTTTAAAAAGTAACACTACCTCCAAAGACTCTGATTCTTCAGGAATAATAGAGTCCCAAAATTCTTCTTAATTTAATTTAATTCACTAAAAAGATATTACTGCTCAACAAACACATTCTTGTTTAAAAAAATAACATTAATTATAGCTTTTATCTCAAGCCTGAAAACATGGGAAGAGAACATAACATGAAAATATGGTTTTATTCCATGCCGGACGCTGGAAGGTTTTTGGAAATGCAAACTTGAAATGGGAGGTATGCTCCATGAAAAACTAAATAATGGACAAGAGAAGTAATTGGTAGCTACCATAAAAGAATATGAAAAGAACTTTGATGACAACAGGAGAAAGGGCAAAAACACCCAAAGGCAGCAAAGAGGCACAAAGCAGCAGGAACCCTGGCATCAAAACCCAAAAACAGCAATTGCAGAGAAGGCTGTAAGAACTAGGGAAGCACTTTTGTCTTTTTTTTTTTTGGTTTTTGAAATGAAAAAAAATCTGTTTCTGAATGGAACAAACCAAAAACAAATTTGTCTAAAAATACCAGAAAATTATCATGTATTTTTGGTTTCTTCAATGAAACTTAAAAAATGAATTAATGCTTTCAATATACTCTACAATAATGGGTTGTATACCTCGTGTCATAGAAATCTCAGTATAGAATACATTCATATTGAAGAAGACACATGTAAAAAGGAGTTTTTATTTATTTATTTAAGGGTTTTTATATTCAACTACCTCCAATGCATTGCTCGGTGCAGAGTATAATAAACATCTCTAAAATAAGAATAATAACTTCTAACAAATATATCCAAACATGGCCTACAAAATTATCAAAAGAACATAAGAGCAGAGACTGCACTCAAAAATGATAGTTCATCCACAATGAGTGCAGAAATTGTTACATAGTCCATGCAGGTGCTCATAAATCAATTTTTTATTTGTACAAAGATGTCAACTCCACTGTTTTAATCAATATTTTTCAAGGGGTCCCCCGACATGGATCCGTGGACATTGTTTAAAACCTCAATGTACTAGTCTTGTATGCGCTCCCTGTCAAATGCTATCAGGATATGATTACGGTATGTTAAATTTCATGATGTTTGAAGTAATAGTCTCTGCCGGTCCGTAGTCTGTTTATTTACATAGTCCTTTTTTATATGTTCAATTTTCAGATTTGTTGTTAAAAGTTATCTGTCCCTCCCATCGCAGCCTCGGCGAAACACGGGTCCGTGTCGGGGGACCCACTTGAAAAATATTGATTAAAACAGTGGAGTTGCCATCTTTGTACAAATAAAAAACTGATTTATGAACACCTATATGGACTATGTAACAATTTCTGCACTCATTGTGGATGAACTACAAAATTATCAAAACATAAAATTACATGAAAGATTCAAATAATATTAACTCAATGGATCTGGTCATTTTTTGTTGCATATTAATAAAATGTGTCCAATAGCCATTTCTTTCCCTTAATTTTAATAAATCTAAAACTTCAAAAGAAGGCAAAATATTTATATGAAAAAAATTTGTTAAGAGGCAAACTCTGAGAACCCTTGACAATTCAGCAATGTTTTATGTGAAGTCACAGCAAATATTTTGAGCTTCACTGGCTTGAACTGAATAATGAAGGGTCAGGTGCTCACTACGAAGGATTTTCCCATAGAGACAAAATACACACCAGGCCCTTAGCACAATCACTGTGTGAAAAGATTTACAGTGGAACCTGGCCTTTGAAGTACAATCATTTTTATAAGGATAATTAGCTAATCCAGTACATCCGCTATGAAGTAGAATGGATTTTATAGAAAGCTGAGTGCTCCTGTTGGAATTCTTTCCAGCGGCTGTTATAGTACCCTATTTGTTTTTCTCTACAAAGAGCAACTGATGCCTCAGGAAAAAGAAAAAAAAAAGACTTTGAACCACGCAGCATGTAGACATAATTCCATTTACACTTTGTACACACCGTCTTGTCTTGAAATTCTATTTCATGGTACTTTCTCCCTGGGACACCATTTCTATCCAGATTGCAATGTTGATTTCTGGAGGAAACTAGATTCTGGGCCACCTGGAAAACCTTTCAGTGGACCAACACAAGAAAGATATTGTCACAATCTCCGTGACCTTGAGAATGCATGTACTGTAATGACTCGTAATTCTTATGCAGGTCCAATGAAAGGCATTACAACCTACAAAGATGTAATCTAACTATCAACTTTCCTGTCTCTCTATTCAGTTTCTTCCTCTTCTGGATTTATTTCTCATCTCCTTTTTTCCCTAATAGTACATAATTGGAGAAAAAAATATTTCTTCTACATATATAAAGGCTTAAATTTAAAAGAGCTGCACACATAAAAATGAACCCATGCATACACAAATAGCACATATACACGCAACTGCTATTTTATAAACTTCAAATATGCACGTGCAATTAATGGTGCATAAATAGATTTGCTCATATATAAAATAATAAGCTAGGGGCAGGCCAGGGGAATTCCAGGGCAGGTCACCATTTATGCGTATAAGGTGCTATTTTAATACCTGAGAATGCAACATACGTATGGCTCTTACCTGTGCATATTTTCACCTGCTAATTATCAGGTGTAAGTCAGAATATAATTCTTTATAGGCAAATACTGATTGGGTGAGGGGTCTGGGTAAACTAGGGTGGAATGCAGGCTGAAGAACCAGTGGGGTCTTGATGACCTAGAAATAGACTGGGAAAACTGGTGGACTAGTTGGTTTAAATGGAAATTTCCTTACTTAGCTGCCTATATATCACTTTTCTTTTACTTATTCTGCTATCTTATTGTGTGAGTCTAGTGTGAATCCTTTGGGCTGTGGTGAAATTGGTACTGTCTGGCTGGTGATCAGCTAGGCCCCCTCCAACTAGGATTATCAACTGGCTCCAGATTTTCAGGACAGGTTGAGCCAGTCCTGGATTTTACCACACTGCAAGCAGGGACTTTTGGTCTTGCTTTTCTTAGAGCATGCGATAAGGAAGTCAGAACTACAAGTTCCTCTATGTCTCAAGGATAAAACCAGGACTGGAGTAACCTGTCCTGAAAATCTGGAGCCAGTTGGCAACCCTACCACCGACAGCAGGTAGTCACGCTCATGCAAGGACAAGGACTAGGCTTCACCCATACCTGCCTTTTCCCCCTTTGGCAGAGTCAGTAATCAGGCCAAGGTCAGGGCAGGTGGAGAGCAAGCACGTCAGTATCTGGGTAGAGGTCAGGGCAGGCAGAGATCAGGCAATTAGAAACTAGACCGGGGACGGGTAATCAGAGGAAGTCCGAGAGGCAGGGGCAAGAGCTGGAAGAGACAAGGCACAGACAGGCAAGACAAGGACTGGAACAAGGCAAAGTGAAGAGCAGGAGTGGAGCAAGGCAGAGCAAGGAGCAGGATGAAGCACAGCTGGAGCAGGAACAAAGCACCACAAACTGCAGGCAAAGCATGGCAGGGGACCTGTTGCTGAGACACTAGCTAGTGGAACTGAGCTTCTTTATATACCAGAGCTGGAATGACATCATCAGCACCCACAGGAAATGCTGGCCGCATGGTCTATAAAAGGATTACATGAAGTCCATGTGGTTTCAACCAGGCCCTAGGATGCAGCTTGCTGCGGGAAGCTCTGCCAGAAGTGCTCGAGGTAAGGGGCGTTACACTTACTTAGCCAGATAAGGCTTAAGCAGCTCTACTTAGCCGGATAAGTCACCACAGTGCTATTTAGCCAGATATTTGTTGCCATGTAGCCGGATAAGTCGAAATTTATATGGCTATGTTTAAAATACATGCAAGATCTAAGGCAGCATGGTTTTACCAGAGGTATATGTTGTCAGACTAATGTGATCAATGTTTTTGATTGGGTGACCAGAGTTGGATCAAGGGAGAGCGCTAGACGTAGTGTACTTGGATTTCAGCAAAGCCTTTGACATGGTTCCACACAGAAGACATAAATAAATTGTGCGTCCTTGGTATGTTTGAAAGTGACTGACTGGGTTAGAAACTGGCTGACTGGGAGACGACAAAGGGTAGTGGTAAATGGAGTTTTCTCTGAGGAGGAGGTTGTTACTAGCGATGTGCCTCAGGGATTGGTCCTTGGACCGGTTCTTTTCAAAATATTTATGAGCAAAATAACAGAAGGCTTGTCAGGAAAGGTTTGTCTTTCTGCTGATGATACCAAAATCTGTAACAGGGTGGACACAGCCAGGAAGGAGTGGAAAACACGAGGAGGGCTCTAGCAAAGCTTGAGGAATGCTCTAAGGTCTGACAGCTAAGATTTAATACTAAACAATGCAGAGTAATGCATTTAGGGTGCAAAACCCAAGGGAAAACTACAGTATTGGAGGTGAACTTCTTCTAAGCACAAAGGACGAGCGGGATCTGGGGGTAATTGTATCTGATGATCTTAAGGTGGCCAAGTAGGTGGATAAAGTGACAGCAAAAGCCAGAAAGATACTTGGCTGCATAGGGAAAGGAATGGTCAGCAGAAAAAGGGAGGTGATATTGCCCCTGTATAGGTCCCTGGTGAGACCTCACTTAGAATACTGAGAACAATTCTGGAAATTACACCTTCAAAAGGATATAAACAGGATGGAGTTGGTCCAGGGGGCGGCTAATAAAATGGTCAGTGGTCTTCGTTCTAAAGCATATGGGGACAGATATAAAGATCTAAACATTTATACCTAGAGGAAAGGTGAGATAGGGGAGATATGATAGAGACATTCACATATCTCTATGGTTTCCATGCACAGGAGGTGAACCTTTCAATGGAAAGGAGGCTCTAGAATGAGGGCTCATGAGATGAGGTTGAAAGAGGGCAGATTCAGGAGTAATCTTATCAACCCTCCCGCTATCAATGGCTGAGGCGTAATAATAATAAAAGGTTTTCATTTGTTTCAATTGGGTGTCACTAGATGTTATCCCAAAGGGGGCAGCTAAGAGGAATACTCTCCTTTCAGTCGGGGCACCTTACCAGGACTAAAGTTTTTAGTAGATGAAAGTAATTATAAGGAATCACCTGAATACAATTTCTTAAGATTTATTTTATCAAAGTTGTCCAACAATATATATAGACTACAAAAATTCAGGCAATTTGTGAGTTATATGAAGTGCTCAACAAATAGGCAAAAAAACCCCCAAAAAACATTCCGAGGGAATAAAAGAAAAGAGCACTAGTATAAAAGGCAAGGTATTAATTAATTAAAAACAAATCTTTATTGGCTTACGTTTTGAAACAATTAAAATAAATGAGCACCTTTAAGTTACTGAAGTGTGACACAGAAAGTACACCTTACATATGTGCATATAATCATAAATCCATAGGATAATCAAATATGAACTAGTACCTCCTATACAAATCTCGTTCAATACATACCTACACAATATTGTAAAGTAGTAAAAGTGTTTATTTGCTGAAACAGCATTAATTTGCATTGATTGACATTATTTGCCAAAATCTACCTACTCAATATTGTAAAGTAGAATACATTTTTACATACTGAGAGAACATCAATAGTCTACAAACACAATCTCTCTGAATTAGGTTTGCTAAGCATTATGGCATTATCCATGGCATTATAAAATTGTTTATGATAAAAAAAAAAGGTACACAACATACAAAACCTTTATGTATTTGCTAAAGCTGACCCCAAAGAACAGTACACAAAAAGTTTTGCAAGAGCAGATACCTAATATATTTTCACAAAAACCTTTTTATTGATCTGAAAACTAGATTTGGAGCTGAAACAATGTGGTGTTCCTCCTGGGGAATTGACATCATACCCAGTGCTCTTTTCTTTCAATCCCTCAGAATAGGTTTTTTTTTTTTGCCTATATATCTATATCTATCTGTATATCTATCTATATATAACATAAAGCTCTTATTCTATACACTCAATGACAACTTATTCTTTGTTTTACTCAATACAACACCCATATGTATTTATACTAATTATATATTTTTTCTTTTTTTATGTACTTTAACTTCAAGAACTTTAGATAGAATACAGACAAGGATCTAGCTTCTGTCTAAAAACTACTGTCAGATATGTATAAATTGTTTACTGAAATCCTTGTCTCATGCAGCAAATTATCTCTGATGTATATTTCAAAGGACGGATCCTTTGTGACTACTTTATGTCTTTTAGGATCTTTGTATCCAGAAAGTTGATGTTCAGAGTACTCCAGCTGGGTATGTATTATTTTTTCTTTCTTTGGGTGTGTGTATGAAAAGATAATATTTATGCATTTGTATTTAGTAGCATTGAGCAGAGACGGGTTATGCTTGGTGACATTTAATGAAAAGATTCAAGACAGCGAGTTGCAAGCACGAATGCAGGTACTTGTTAGTTTTCTTATAAGATTGGATAAGTCTTGTAGAAGGACAAAGTAGTTAAAGAAAAAAATATTTTTTCAAAGAAATATTGCAAATTCAATTGATATTGATTTGTGTTTACATTGTAAATATAGATGAGTGAATTGAGCGTCAATAAACATCTTTTGGAGCAAGGAAAACCAGTGGTGTATCTGTAAGCAGGGAGAATATCATATAAATAGTGTTTCAATAGTGGTAGAATATCGCACATATAGTGTTTCTACAGGAACATTAGTAATTCATTGGTTATAAATTCCCCTGATGAAGCCGCAAGGTGAAACATGGGCCTGATTGGGATAAATAAGAAGACCGAGAAATCAACAGTATGACCATGGGGGTCATTTTCCAAGTGGCTCGCACGCGATAAGGGACGTTTCGCATGCGAAAAGTCCCTTATCGCGTGCAATACCAGGATGGGGGCGGAGTCGGCCCTGGAAGAGGAGGAGTCGGGGCGTCACTGGGGCCGACTCCGCGAAGACACCGCGGACGACGAAAAGGTAAGGGCCTTTTCGTGTCCGAGTTCACGCACAATAGCTACACCTTCTATGGTGGTGCTATTGGGTGCAAATCCGGCAGTGATCGCACCACGGCGGTGCGATCACTGCCGGCTAGTGCATGACCGCCCCCCCGGGTTGACCCCCAGCCCCTCATTACCTAAAGTATCGCAGGCCTGCGATACTTTAGAAAATGAAGCCCCATATGTTAAAGTTTAAGAAAATTGAAGTATTGATAAAAATTATTGATGTTCGTAGTGTGTGATTTTTGCTCTGAATGTAAACATCAAGGAATTTGTGTTTAAAAATTTTTTTGGAAAATATCATGTAAAACAAGATTGAGTATTTATTGCTCCCGGTAAAGGAGAGTTGTTATGGTAAAAACATTGCTAGGAATTGCACAATTTTGGAAGTGAGTTATGAATGTAATTTGTGTGATTGGGTATGTATGAGAATGAGTGGATATGTTGTTTGGTTTTTTTTAAATTGTGAATAAACAACATTTTGAATGGATAATGTATTGAGAAAATTGGATTTTTGATACAATTTTATATAAATAAAAAATGTAAAAGTAATTTGAAATTGATAGTCTATGCTTTTACTCCACTCTATAGGGACTGTTTTTTGGTTTATATATATATATATGTCTCTCTTTTCTTTATATCTGTTGCTAGATTCTCTCTCTTTATTTTCTGTCTCTATAACTTGTGTTGATGGTACCACTAGTGTTGGTGAGTGCACATACTTATTTTTGTCTTGATGACCTTTTCCTGCTTGCTCTTCTTTCTTCTTCCTTGATTCTTCTTCCTACTACCTATTCTTTAAATAACTAAAAGAAAGATTCAGTCTCTCTACACCAGCAAATCTTCTGCAGTCTATAAAGTGTGTGAGTCCCCTCAATGTGTTTCTCTGACAGCTTGTTGTAAACTGTGTTTAACTTATTTAAAAAAAAAAAAGATAATTAAATAGCCCCAGATAAAGGGAGGGACTGAAAAAAAAACAACCAAACTATGTTGCTCATTCACACTTCTTTAACACTGTATATTTTTTCTTTATTTGTTACCTTTTTGTAACAAATAAACTAAAATGGACAGCCTGATGGGAGACGCTGTGAAGTATTAATGTAAGGCAGTGTGCTACCAACTGTGGCAGTATACTAGCTGCTAGTTTGTTCTCCTGAACAAGTTTCACTTTTCTCTCCTGCATGCACTTTCAGTCACTCCACTAGCTTCATTAAGCTGCCAAAAAGCCTCCGCATTGCAGCATAGTATTATCATTAATGTTCCCTGACATCACCTTACCTTTTACAGGATACAGTGCATTTTATCAAGCATTCATACAGCTCATGCGCTCTTATATTATATCTATGTTCAGTTCTTTTCCTTGTTTAAAGAGTTTAGAGTCCTTTTTAGCAGAGCACTTCAACAGAGCTTCTGCCCTCATTAAGCTCAGCCTCTCAACTGCTAAGATTCCCAACAGACTTTTTCTTTTCTGACTTCCTGAATCTTTGTGCCGTGATGTCATTGGGCTCTATTTTTCTTTATTTATATTAGATGTTCCCTTATTCTGCACTGATTAGCCCAATCAAATATTGAGTCATTTAGATGTCACTTTTAAAATTTTCCTATTTTATTTTAATTCAAGAATGTCTAAATATTTCTAAATACTTTTGTGCTTTTCCCAATTCCGGTGGCATTTCGCTGACCTCTTCGCTTGTTGCCAATGAAGCTGTAACTATCCCCAGGATACAGCTTTGGAATTTTCTGAGTTTCTGTGTTTTTCGTGGGATGCTTCGGTCATTCCATGGGTGTTAGGGGTGGTCAGCCGCTACCAGTGGTGGTAAAATATTAATTTTATTTTTACTGTGTATGTTTAAAAGCACGTTTCTCAATCGGAGATAAATCATCCTGCTTAATAAAAATTTCACAGGTCATTTTCAGTCTCAAATGTCACTTTTCAGTTGTGCATAGAGATTTGATTTTATTATTTAAAATTTGTCATTTCCATTTGAAATCCAATACCTGGATTGGGGTCTCCAGAATCTCTTCTGCTGCACATAATCATAATCCTCTCTGTTCCCAACGCCATAGCCCAACCATTAACACACATCATAAACTTATCCATCACCCCGGGACATGTCCCCTCCTCACTAAAACAAGCAATAGTTAAACCCATCTTAAAGAAACCAAAGCTCAACCCCACTGAACTGACCAACTACCGTCCTATCTCCAACCTACCCTTCATATCAAAAGTCCTGGAAAAAGTTGTCAACATACAACTTACCGAATACCTAGAAAATAATAACATCCTCCAACAATCTCAATTTGGCTTCCGCAAATATTTCAACACAGAAACCTCCTCCTCTCCCTCACCGACCACCTACTCAAAGGACTAGACAAAGGCCAATCATACATCCTTGCATTACTAGACATATCCGCAGCATTTGATACCATAAGTCACAAAATCCTACTAGACCGCCTCTCTGAAATTGGCATATCAGGTACCCCACTTCAATGGTTCACCTCATACCTAAAAGGCCGCCAATTCAAAGTCAGAATAAGGAATCATGACTCCAGTGCAATAAACCTTGCCCAAGGAGTCCCCCAAGGCTCTTCACTTTCCTTGACTCTGTTTAATATATACCTCCTGCCCCTCTGCCATCTCCTTTCCGAACTCAGCCTTACCCACTTCATCTATGCAGATGACGTACAAATCGTCATCCCTATAACAGACTCCATACCCAATGCAATCAAAACCCGGGAAACTGCACTCACCACTATAAACAACCTCCTCACCAGCCTCAATCTTGCACTCAACTCCTCAAAAATGGAATTCATGATAATCTCACCCCAACACAATCCCAACTCCTCCACCCAAATCCACTCCCCCCCATATTAATCCCAATCACACATCACGTAAGAAACCTTAGTGTCATCATTGATGACCAACTCAGCCTTAAAAAATTCATCACCACTACCATGAAAGACTGTTACTTTAAGCTACAAACCCTGAAAAAACTAAAGCCCCTCCTCCACTTCAATGGTTTCAGAACAGTGCTCCAAGCAACCATATTTTCAAAAGTTGACTACTGTAACTCACTCCTACTTGGCCTCCCCAAAACCCACATTGCCCCTCTCCAAATGCTCCAGAACGCAGTCGCTCGTATTCTCACCAACACCAGAAGGAACGAGCACATCACCCCGATCCTCAAACATCTACACTGGCTGCCCATACAACAACACATCCAATACAAAACCCTCAACATCATACACAAAACCCTACATAACCAAAATATGAAATGGCTAAATAACTCCTTAGTCTTCCGCAACAACAATAGGCCAACCCATCCCCAATACTCAGCAACCTTAAATACACCCTCACCCAGACTTACCCACTATAACTCCACCAAAGAGCGAACCCTCTCCATTGCAGGCCCCATATTTTGGAATACTCTACCCCCTGACCTTCGACAAGAAACAAGCCCACAAAAATTCAAACAAAAACTAAAAACCTGGCTTTTCTTATTAGCATACACTTAACCCGCTCTTTAACCCCCCTCCCCCCACCAGTTGCCAATATCCATGGCTTTTCTTATTAGCATACACTTAACCCGCTCTTTAACCCCCCTCCCCCCACCAGTTGCCAATTAGCTATGTTTGTTTATATATAGCTTACCCCAACTCCCGTTACATATATAGCCAATCCAAACCCTGCAAGCCTCTAATATTTGTAAACTTTTGTTATTATCTATGTGTCGTGTATATAGTTCACCCCTTGTTTCTCCCCCCTGTAGCTACAATTCTCAGTTTAATTCCATTGTTTTCTCTGTAAAGCATATTTTGATATTGTTATGTTTTATTGTAAACCGATGTGATGTATCTAACGAATGTCGGTATAGTAAAACCTTTAAATAAATAAATAAATAAATACATACATACATACATAATCAAAATTCCCTGGCTTCTAGGAGATTTTAAGGTATTTTATCCTCTAATTAGTGAGTTGCTCCAAATAGGTCTGGCAGCATTTTTAAAAGTTATCCCTGAGATCAGTATGTAGGATCCTTCAGGTGGCCAGGGTCTCCTTTCCTGGTCACCACTGTCATTTTTCCCAAATTTCCATTAACTTCCCTTATTTTTTTAATAAAATTCAGGCCTTCTCTCCTGGAGCAATAGGTGTCCTATTGATGTCATCGCTGACATCAGCACAGCAGGCCTAGCCATCTTCTCCACAGTGTCAGGACTTCCCTAAGGCTCCAACACTGATTTCCCATTCTTTTTATTATTTTAATTTAATTATTGCAGCGGTGGTGGATAGGGGACTTACCCGATTGCAGCGAAGAGGAGGGAGTAGCGCAGGCAGCATCGGTGACGGCAAGTCAGGCCAGTCAAAGCATCGAGAGGATCAAGATCGGGCCCATCAGAAACCAGCAATGTAGCCTGGCGTAGGAGGAAGACACTGTTGGCAGCAACGGTGATCGCTGACACTACACCGCTGCTGGCTAGCCAATTCCGCCCATGCTCTCCTCCTCATCTCCAGTTTGCAGCTCCAGCGACAGGAAGTCAGAAGCAGGCCCGGTTGTTAGCAATGCGGCGCTGCCACTCCTCCACATCGGGCCCCTCCTACCTCACTGGTTTTTTGGGTTTTTTTTAATTGTAGCACTCTCAGGCTAACTCACCACAGCTCTCCTCCAGAATGGCCCTTGTCTCCATTGCAGCAGAAACAGGCATTGAGGGCAATCGTAGAAGCCTCTTTCTTCCAGCCCCGGGTCCTCTTCTGCACTGGCCTCTCAATCCTGTCTCCAGTCCAGCTCTGAAGTCCAGGTAATTAATTAATTAATTTTGTTATTAGCCCTTATTTCTTTATTTAATTGGCTGGGGTACCTGGTACCAACCCCCTATTACAGTTGGAACCTCACAGGGTATACTGTTGTGTTTGATGCCTCTTCCCAACTGGGTCTCCTGTGCAGAAAACCACCCAGCAAAGTCTTCTGGGGATAGGGAGGGGAAATGGATATATTTAGAAACAATGTCCTGAGAACCTCTGAAAAGAATAATTCTTGAAGTAACAACTTTAACAAATTGTATTTTACTAAAAAGAAAAGAATTTGGAATTTGCTGGCAATAAATATAACAAATATTCAAGTTCTTTCAACGGCTATCTTTGAAACTATACTAAAAAAAACCCTTTACCTCTCTTTTTTATACATACAATCTGAAAGTTAAATGCTTTCAACTTTTTTTCATATAGCAATACTAAACAATATTAACAATTCTATTTTGTTTCTTGAAGGACTTTATGCTGGATTCAATGGAGATAGTAGGCCACCATGGGGTACCTACTATCTGGCTATAAGAAATCAACAACATCAAACTACCTCCCTAGTATCGACTATTTTCCTGAAGCTAAGAGTTCCCTAGTGAGGGTGTCCAATAGTTTGGTGAAAACTGGTTACCTAGCTATAGAAGTCAACAGATAATCAAAAAATCCCAGTCTAATTTTTCATGGGAACAGCATTCTTTTTTCCAATCTTTCTACTCCCCTCTAACTAGAACAGATTCAATAAAACCACATTCCTGTTCAGCTCTTTACTGTTAACTACCCTGTCCCATTTTTACCAGGAATCCAACTTACAATTTTCTCTTCTTCCTTCTTCCAAACTCCTTAGTCACCCAGTAACAGAAGTATTATGGGTTTCTGCAGCTGTTCCCCTCAGATGCAGGCTGACTCCATCACAATTTCAGCTGAAATTGTGATGGAGTAGTTAAGTTTCCACTTGCCAACCCCCTTTGATTCAGAGAGCAGATCCTCGTCTTCTAATGATACCCAAAGTAGTACTACTTTTAAAACCTCTCAATTCCCCTGGCATTTCCACTCTCAACCTTCTTGGTAACAGGGCACAGGTGCCAGCCATCTCTATATAATTTTTTTAAGTAGCTGCAATGTTCCAAACAAGGCACTCAGGGGCTGGTCACTTCACTCTTTAGTGCCCTACACTCGGCAACTCACTTGCAAAAGTCACAAGGCTAGCCCTCATGCTTTGGGGTCTACAAACAGTAAACATACAGGGGTAGCGATTCCCCGGCCCAGGAGCTGTTTCGGAGGCCTCGGCCATGCCCCCGAAATGCCCCGGGCCAGAACCACGCCCACAGCCCCGCCCCCAAATTACACGCCACCGCGACACAACCCCCGGCAAGCCCCCAACACGCCCCCCAGGAAAGCCCCAGGACTTACGCGCGTCCCGGGGCTTGTGCGCGCTGCCGAGCCTATGCAAGATAGGCTCGGCACGCGCAGAGGGGATTTGGGGTAGGTTTTCGAAATGTACAAACCTACGCGCGTAACCCTTTGAAAATCTAACCCACAGTGATTTGCAGGAAAACCCTAGACTGGATTCCTTCAAGATCTGGAGTCCCTGGCCAGGGGCTTTTTTTGGCCACACTAATGTGCCAAATCACTCATGCACAGGTGATGGGGGTTAGCACTGGCCACCCCATCAAGCATCCTGGCTCAACAATAATTTTTAAATTGTTTTCTCCAGGAGCTGCTCTGGTTCACCTCCTGGATTTTCCTTTCATCCTCCATCCACAGTAGTAGCAGCAGCAGGGGCTATCCCAGAGCCCCTTGGAACTAACCCCATCCTCCTATGCCCCGATGCATGCTATCACTCCCAGGGACTGAGGATTGTGTCACTGTCGGAGGGTTGGCTTGCACAATTCCCCTGTAGCTTTCTGCTCCCCCCAAGTCCTTATTTTTTTAACGTTAGTTTTTCTTTTTTTCTTTTGTTTTTCCTGTGTTCCATCCCTGCAGTGCTGGCATGACCCGGCCCCTTTAAGGAGGTTGCAGAATGATGACATCATGACTCGGTCTGCAGGCTAGTCAAAGCCTTATCTCCATGGTGGGAACTTCCCAGGGTTCCCAGCCACTTGTGCTGCCTCTCTCCTTGCCAGTCCTGCTGCTTCCTGCTGCCTTCCTGCATCTACCTATACAGGCCCCGTACTGCTGCAGAAACAGCAGGGGTCTCTCTCATCTGCTGTGGCTGGGATGAGCCATGGCAGCTCCAGCACATATTGCAGCCGGCTTCCCCAAGGCAATGAGGACCGTGGGAGGTAGGAGCAAGGCGTCCCTCGTGGCAGTTCTGCTCTTGTGACATGGGAATTTGGGATCTTCTCCAGGCAGCCTGCCTGTGGGCACTGCCAGGGGCATTGGTACCCCACCGTCAACCAAGATGGAATAGTTTTTTAAAATGTTTTTCTTATCCTGTCCACACTTACATATGTACCGAGACATAGATGTGGTATTTTATTAACTGTGTGACTCCTGCGTGCGCATGTTATAAAATCGGGCGCAGTTTTTAAAATCTGGCCCAATGTGTCATATTTTGCAACATAAAAATTATAATTTATACATTTATTTTTATCAGTTTTAGGAACTGATTTACTAAGGCTTTTCTCCCATTCTGTGTCTATTGGGAAAATGCTTAGCAAATGAGACTCTTAGGGCCAGATTTTAAAAACTATGCGCGGGCATAGATTTGTGCGTGCAACCCGGCGCACACAAATCTACGCCCAATTTTATAACATGCGTGCACAGCCGCGCGCATGTTATAAAATCCAGGGTCGTCGTGCACAAGGGGATGCACAATTGTGCAACTTCCTCTGTTCCCTCCAAGGCTACTCCGATTTTGGAGCGGCCTCGGAGGGAACTTTCCTTCCGCCCCCCCCCCCCCCCACCTTCCCCTCCCTTCCCCTACCTAACCCGCCCTTCAGTCCTACCTAAAACCATCCCTTACTTTTGTCCTATAAGTTGTGCCTGCCTCCTGGCAAGTGTAGATTGCACGTGCCAGCCAACGTCCAGCCCGCAATCCCGGGCACAGCAGCAAATGGCCGCTGTGCTTGGAGGCTCCGACCCTGCCCCCACCCCACCCCCAGAGCACCCCACCCCCTTCCTGCCCCTTTTTCAAAGCCCCAGGACATACGCGCGTCCCAGGGCTTGCGCGCATCGCCGAGCCTATGCAAAATAGGCTCGGCGCATGCAGGAGTGGGTTTTCAGGGTTACACGCGTATTGGGGTAGATTTTAAAAAGCATTTACTCGAGCAAAACTGGTTTTTGCTCGAGTAAATACACTTTACTCAAGTAAGTGGGCTTTTCAAAATTGCTACAATATATGCCATTGAATTGTCCATAGGATTTACTCAAGTAAGTGCACTTTACTCGAGTAAATAGCTTTTGAAAATTGCTACGATAGTATGTCACATTTACATGCGTAACTCCTTTGAAAATGACCCCCATTATACGCTTATTATACGCATATTATACACGTGTAACCCTTTGAAAATCCGCCCCTTAGTGTGTTAGTGCTAGGTGCGATAGCTTTAAAACAAGTGGGCAGGCGCCCATACACTAAAGGGTTTTTTTCAATTTTGTATCTATGGGAAACAAAAAACTTCTGGCCCATGTGTAAGAAGTGCTGAAAATGTTAAGTTACAGAAATAAGCAAGAATGGTTCCAAGATTGCAAAATGAATAAAAATAAAAAGTGAATGAAACCTGCTAATTAACTGGCCTTCTTTAATTCTCATGCTTTCAATTTTTTATGTGAAAAACAACTATTGCAGCTGTGCATATTAAGGCAGTTAAAATATTCAGGTTATCTTTGCTTTGCCATCCTACAGTAAATTTTCCAGAGTCCCCAAGGCAGCACACTGGCCACAAGAGAGACATGTCCTACTCACCATTGCTGGGAACCTATCGGATCCAAGTCAGAGTTTCCAATTTCTCTGGTTTGCTTCCAGCAATTCTCAGCAATTGGTGAGAAAAACTCACATATCTTACAGCATCATCCCATTGTCTATGGGAAACAGAACCAAGGAGCAATGCCTATGTGACTGTATCATCCCAGCACTGAAAGGGCAATTTTAAAGCCATTTAAACTACTAAACACTAACTTACCTGGGTAAAAGTGTTGTCTGATACTTAATTGACCACCCAAAACCACTTTGACAAAAACAAATTTTATAAAGTGGTATATAAATTCTTTTAAATAAATAAATAAACCCAGCTAAAAGTGCATTCAGGGTTCCAAAGCTTGCATAGAGTTGAGCCCCCATCAGGAGAAGAAGCAGTTTCCTGCGGCATGTTTAAGTCAGGAGAAGCCAATAACATGCACAGAGTGCATTTCCAAAACCTACACACATTATTCTTCATGGAAAATGTACCTATAGAAAAAGCAGTTATAAATGGTCACAAGCAGCTTGCAGCCACAGCAGTTTTCAGAATGAAAGCACGAGCGTGCTGACAATTTAAAAATTGATGCAAAGCCTGTGAGTAAAAAAAAGTCCCCACAGACTTTTCTGCAATGTGCGACGTTTGAAAATTGCTCCATTTCTGATTATTACCAATGCAATCTCTGAATTTCATTGCTGGAAAATGTCAATTTATTTGGTGATATTTGGCAGGTTAAAATCAGATTTCCTAAACATATTGCCAAAAAAAGTACTTTAAAAATATAAAAGAATTGGATCGATCCACAAAAGAAAACAAAAACTCAGGATGAAAATTAAAATAGATCTATTCAAAAATTGAAAAGGAATCAAACTGGAAAAAACTGATCTTCATCTCCCATAGAACAGAGACAGATGTGCTTTGTGCTTTGGTACCCTGAAAAGAAATCTAATATATGACAGTTAATAATCCTTACTATTATGGATATTTATAGAATAAAACACTGCTGACCAAAATCTAACCTGGCTATCCTGACATGGGAAGTTCTGGGGGGGGGGGGGGGGGGTAGGGAGTTAGCTTTTTATTTATGAATTTCATATCTTAACAAAGCGAAAAACATAACTTTGTCTTTGTAATACAGAGGATAACAATACATAATCATCAGGTAATAAGATGAACAGACAATATTCATCTATCAGGATACAAATCCTCTGAAAAAAAAAAGAAGAGAAACATTAAGAGGGAGAGGAGAGAAATACATGAAGAAAAAGGAAATAAGAAAGAAAAGGAAAGACTTGAGTGAGAAAATACCTGCCATTATCTAAGCAAGACAATTATAAAAACATTTGGAGCAGGAGAAGAGGTCAGAACCTTTTTGCGTTTAAAAAAGATTGAAGCTGCTCAGGAGAAAAATCCCCCAAAGCAATCAGAATAAGCTCGTATAAGGATAACACAAAGTAAATGAAGCGCCCAGCTCTACGGTGTCTTTTCTGAGGGCCAAAAACCCCTTCTTTTCTCCTGAGTAAGCCTAGAAAAGTCTGCAAAAACTCTCACCTTTTGACTATAGAAAGAAGCATTTCAATTCCAGAAATACAAGGACATAACTAATAAGGTTGCCCTTTCTTTTCTTTTTTTTTTTCTTTATTATTTATTGCATTTTCAATTACATCTCAATCCAACACTTGGATTGAAATTTTGTGGTAAATGAGAATAATCATCTAAAATAATAATAATAATAATAATATACAGGTAAATTACCACTTCGAAGTCCACAATTTGAGAGGATCATGATCAAACTTTCAGGAAAAAAGTAAATTAATTACAATACTAGGAAATACTGACTATATAAAGAGCATTATATAATAAGCGGACCTTCATTCTGCTTTTAACGGTTCTCTAGCAAAGGGATAGCTACAGATTTACTCATTAGAAAAGAAGATAATTGACAAGACTGAAAAAAAGACATTCTGGAATTTTGCAAGGAAACTTAAGTATGAAAAAAGCGCCTAATTCCAACATTTTAGGTTTCAAAAGTAGGAATTGTTTCCTCCTCTTCTAGGTTTGCTTTGAGAAATCTGGAAACACAGAAACTTTCAAATTCATGAAAACTTCAGTTCTATGCCGAAAAAACATTTTGAGGACCCAGTCTTTATCTGACTCCAATAAGAATAATACCAGTAGAGTAGCAGGTTTTTGTAGATCTTTTTGGGTAATTTCTAGGAGAGCTGGCAATAGGTGATATCACCTCTGTTTCATCTGTTTCATTCATACCTTCCATACTCTTTTTCTTACAAAAGGGAATATAATATATATAAGAAATGGGTGGTATTGCTTTCTCCGGAATCTTTAGATTTTCCATCAGATATTTTCTCCACATTTCTACTGGTGTTACAGTTGGGTCCTTAGGGAAATTAATAAAATGGAGATTTTTCCCCCTATATTGATTTTCCAGATTTTCCAGTCTATAAGCAAGCATTTGATCTTCTTTCATTAAATTGTGTTGCAAACTCGATAATTTTCTTGACTCAATTTTATTTCACAAGATTTTTTTACTTCTGTGACTTCTACTACATTTATACGAGTGTCCAATGAGGAAAGAGAATTTGAAACAGATTTAAATTGCATAGTCAAATTCGCGTTTAAGACCTGCATGGCGTCCCATAAGGAATCCAAAGTAATGGAGACAGGTCTTAACATTTCTTCTAGCTGACAAATGGCATAAGAAAATGGAGACTTTTCCACTTGCTTCTTTCCACAGTCAACAGATGAAGCTACCTCTTTCCCTGGACCATGGTCTGGCGTTAAAGAAAAAGAGGCCAAATCCGGCAGCATACCCACATCACCTGATGTTTTCTCCGCCATCTCTCCCTCAGGCCGGCTCAGGGTGTGTGCAATCGCAGGGTTGGTGGGAGGATGCTGGTCCTCCGGGGAAAGCGAGATCGATAGCTCTTGGAGCGAACCGGTTTCCTCTGCTTGCTGGTTCTGCTCCAGCGAGCACACTCCCGGTCTTTGCTCTTTGTGGTGAACGTGGAGGTCCATGGGTCCCTGCACCTCTTCCGATGGCAACTGTGCAGGTAAACCCCTCTCCCTGGCTCTCTTCTTCCTGCCAGAGTGGGACATTTTGAGGAAAGAAACGGCAGGGGGTCCAACGAGCATCTCACGGTCGGCTAGTCAGATCGGCCATTTTGATCCTTTATAAGGTTGCCCTTTCAATAATTTCTGGCCCTGAAGTCTCCAAGAATTCAGTGTGATTTAACATAAGCAAATTATTTACTCCAGGATCTGAAACAGCTCCGCTTAAGGATACTTGAGATGATGAAGGAAGAAAAGATATTTTGTTGATAGAAGAAAAATCCTCAGATGGAATACATAGAACTTCAGAAAAGTATCTTTTAAGAGTAAACAAGGGAAGTTCTCCCAGAATTTTAGTAAAATTTAAGACCCTAAGATGAGCCTATGAGAGGCATTTTCCAATAGTTAAAGCCTGAGGGATAGATGCCCTCTATCCTGAACCAAAGTCGATTGAAGCCCTTGTATCTTAACAATATCTTGTTTGAAAACAGTTCTTTGACTTGCATGTTCTTGAAGTAAATTTTCATGACAAGCAAGCAAAGGGTCTAACCTTGAAACAATAAAGTTCACCTTAGAAAATGAAGCAGTCACATTCTGACCAAAATTCTCCATAAAACCCCATAATGCTTCAAGAGTAATCACTGCTGGTTTATCAGGTAAATGAGGAAACTCCCCAAACACTGATCCTGTGGGAGAAGCCAGACCAAAAGTAGAAGAGGAAACAACACGGCTCTCTTGGCCTCTTACCAGCCTAGAGTCTGATGTCGAAGGTTGCTCAGAATCTCGCAAGGCTCCAACGGCAGCGGTAGATCCCTTGGACACCATCAAGGATGACTCAGGAGACAATGCTGCCTCCTCAGCTCCCACCTGCATAGGCGCTGATGCCACTGAGTCTATCAGCGCTTCTGCAGCGTCTCGGGAGGAATCACATCTCTCTATCAGTGGGCAGTCCTGATCTCGGAAGCTGAGGGAAATCTTGTCCCCTGGCAGAGCCGACATTCCTTCATCGAAAACAGCAAGGGGTCATCTCCACCGAGAGAGGCAGGAAGAGTAGACATGAAAGGCATAATCGACTGCTGACCGGGTGAGTGAGAGGGTTCAGTAGGGTAAACCCTCACTTTCCCTTTCCTCTTTGGAGCCATTCACAAGGGGAAAAAAATAACAGGAAAAATAATGTACAGAGCACAGCAGGAACATATCTACTATCTCGTGGCCATCTTGCTACTCTTCCTGAAATGGGAAGTTTAACCCAACAATTACACATGGCAACCAAGACAAGCTAAAGGTTAAGGCTGGGAGGGCAATAAGGCCAGCTCCTGAGGGCCATAAACAGACCTTTGTTCTGGGTAACTAAGCTATGCAAACAAATATGGTTTTTAGATCAAATGCCTGCAAAAATATCTCATGAATATTCATTGCAGATATCTTGAGAACCAGACCTGTTTACAGCCCCTGAGGACCACAGGTGTGTGTTGCTCAACAAATGTCCTTGAAGACCATCCAGATAGTTGTGTTTTCAGGATATTCATAATGAATATGCATGAGATATATTTGCACAAACTACCTCCATTATATGCAAAAGTATCTCATGCATATTCATTGTGGCTATCTAAAAAAAAAAAAAAAGAAAAACCCGGCTGAATGGTCCTTGGGGACCTTGAGGGTCAGAAAATTCTCTTTTATGTCATCAAGACAAGCTGAACCACACTTGGATTCTTACCACGGCAGGCAAGGGCTTGTAATTCTGAGTTCTCCAAGAAGAGCAGGATTGCAAGCTCTTGCATACACTCAGGTAAAAACCAGGACAGACTCAGATTTTACACAATAACCTAAAGTTATTCAACCAGTAAACTAATTGGTCCTCCTTATTTTTGGATTTCTAAATGTTTATCCTTAGATACATTTATCTCATTTCACTGTCTGGACATTAGTTTCTCCACAGATGCTTTTTTAATAATTTTTTTAACTATATTTTTATTTACTGTATTGATTATTTAAAAATGTATAAACTGCACCATATGCAAAACTATCAGAGTGGTTTACAATAAAAACATCCATAAAAAATATAAACACAAACAAAAAACCAATTACTCACTTTATTGCTAAACCCTTTAAACCTGCAACTCCACCACTTAAGCACTAGGGAAGAGGAAAGCCTTAGCATGTTTTCGAAATGTTTGATAGTTCAGTTCCAATCACACTGTAATTGGTAACATACTCCATAGTTGTGACTGAAAAAAAAAATCTACAAAAGAAAAAAATTAAGGAGTGAATTTTCAAAAGATGAATGCAAGAAAATGCACCTATTGGCATGTATGTGAAGCATCTGGTCACAGTACAAATTATATGAAAAGGTCACATATATGTGTGTATATGCAGTTATGCACCTTCGTGAGTAAATGTACGTGAAAAAAGTGGATGAGTTAGGGGCTCGTTGGGGCATGGTTTCCATGTATGCATAAAATGAGCGATTTTAAAAGTGTCATCAAAACTATACAAGTACATTTGCCACTGCTCATTTACACATAGGATTTTCAAACTGCCATGCTGTTTTGCCACTTGGTGTTTGGGGTGGGGTGGGGGTTGGCTTTGCCAGGTGAGTGGACATTTTAGCAGGCTAGGGGATGACAGGGAGTGTTCCTGAGACAAACTGGGCTATACTGGAATGTAACTGAGACATATTGGGTTATACTGGGGGGTGGAAGCCAGTGATGGGGATTCCATTTTCAAAATGACTCAAATGAGCTTCTGGGTACTCGTGTCACAACAGCTGAGGAGGGAGAGGGGACAGAGGAGGAGGAGGAGGAGGTACCACTTAATATAGTAGTATAACAGACTAGAGCACAGCTTTTGGATCTGTCAGAGGAGCAAGTCATGCACAGATTTAGCTTCAACAAGGAAACTATACCTTTGCTAGTAGTTAGAGCAGGGTTTCCAACCTTCCCCACACAGGGCCCACACCTTGGTAGTACCACATCAAGGACACTACCACCCTGGCATTTGTAGACACCAGGACCTTCCAGACACCTCTAGGAATTAGAGCTACAATCAGCAAGTGCAGACACCCCTTGGAGGTCTCCACTAGATGTCCCTAGCCCCAGCCCTTGGGTAGTCAGCTGCAGAGGGACAAACCGTTCATGAAGCATCTCCCCCAGAGTCTGTCTGGAACTGGACGTCCCTTAGGCATAAGGGGGGGCTGGATTAGGTAAGAGCAGGGCAGGTGTAGTTTGCTTTTGAAAGGGAAGGCTGTGCTTTATGTGTGCTCGCTGAGTTAGGCCCCCCAGTCTGACAAAGGAGGAGAGAGGCACATGTCTTGCCAGTTCCTGTAATAGGGATGGAAGGAAGAAGGACATTAAGTGAGTTTTAGTCTTTCCAGGTTCTCTGCATTTTTTAATCCCCTCCTCAGGGTGGTCAGGAGGGACTGTACCCCTTTTCAACCAGCATAAGAGGAGGTTGTAGTCCCCAGAGGGAGAAGAGATCCTGTTGCAAATTTGTATTTTTACTTCTTTGGGGAACGGGAACATTTTTCTGCTCCCTCCTTTTCCCTCGCACTGGAGACTTTTGATAGCTGTTTCCCGCACAGGCCTTTACTCCTGGAGAGCCAGCTTCTGTCTTTTGAAAAGGAGTCATTCAGGGGACAAACATCAGGAGACCCCCAACCAGAGTTTTCACCCTGGGACGCAGGACACTGCGGGTGAAGCTCAGGATTCAACGTGGACTTCAGGTTCTGTGGGAAGAGATCCAGTCACTGTTAGAATTCCCCAACCACCTTGGGATAATCTTCTTTTCTTACCATGGAGGATACCCCTGTTCCAAACCCCTGCCTAGAGGGACATTTCCACAGACTTAGAGAGCAGTTAATCCCTGTCTCATGTAAATCTGGGAACACTGGAAGCATCTGGACATTTAAAGGTAGATTTTAAAACGAGCGTGCGTGCGGTTCTCGGTGCGTGCCCATGGACACAATCATTTTAAAACTGTGCGTGTCGGCGTGCGCATGTTCTAAAATGTGATATCACACGCACATGTGCACTGGATTTTAACATCCACGTGTGCATGTGCGGCATTGGAGTCAGCTCCAGCTAAGGAGCGGACTGGGAGGGAACTTTCCTAACCCTAACCCTATCCTTCCTCCCTCTTCCCCTCTCCTCCCTGACTCATAAACCTACCCTAGCTTTCCCCATTTTTTAAATTTTAATACTTACTGCTTTTCCAGAGCAGATGTCCTGGCCAGCCCCCACCTCCCCTCCCCACCCAGACCCCGCTTTCCGGCCTGTCCCTTTTTGTTGGCCCGGCACTTCTGCACATGACGGGGGTTTCGTGCGTGATCAGGCCCATTCTAAAATGTGCACGGCACGTGCAAGGCCCAGCCACACGCGTAAACCCTGTTATTTTACGTGCACGGGCCTTTTAAAATTGGACCTTTTATGTTTTGCATCTATTGATTCTCTTCCAAGGAAGTACAGTAAATTATAATTTGAACACCCATCCAGTGAGTCCTGCCTGGTTTGTAAGTGTGCCTGCCCCAAAGAGCTGTGGTAATACACACACATGGGAGAATACTACTGCAGGTGCCAAGAAAGTTAGCCTTCACTCCCACAGAAAGGACCCCCACCCTGGGGATTCAGGAAAGGAGAATGATAAGTGTGAGGATCGCCCCAGTTATAATTTCATTTATGGGCCGCTGAGAAAGGGTTACACCATTCTGCCACTTCCACTTGTCTAGAGAGGTTCCTGGCTGTGTTTCTTAGGAATACATTACATACCAATATATACCATTCTCTCGGAGCAGACAGCAACAACAACAAATAATGACTGATTTCTACCACATTACACGCTTTCCCTCCATTTGGGGGACTATCACTTGCACTCACGTCCCTATAAGGACACCAGGGGATGATGAGGCCACCTGACACAACTGCAAAGGCTTTCACTCCCTCAACGTGATCTTTGATACCATGGGAATCATCTCGGACGTTGTGCCCTGGTTTCCAGGACCTATGATGCCTACATTCTCTCGCAGTCTGAAATTCATGACTGCTTCCAGGAAGGGCACATGACCGGGAGGCTGGCATCTAGTTATGAATTCACTTACCATTACCACCTCACAACAGCTAACCTCTTCTTTTGGTCTCCCTCATATCTAGGTGAACCTACAGCATTGCCAAAGGAAGACTGCTCCATCCTTGACCAGGGAACTAACTCACTGTCCAGCACTAAAGGATATCTAACTGGGCTCTTTTCTGTCTTCTCCCCTACAGGTAATCGAGGATTTCCACTCAAACCTGGCTTATGATCCTGCTGGCTAACCCATAGACCACTGCACAGGCTTGCCCACCCGCAGACTAGGGCAGAAATTGAGAGCCTTCGGTCTACTCAAAATGCATTCCTGATGCCTGGACAGTCTGTGAGATCTTTCTAACCTGCCACATGCTTCCTATCCTGGCCAAAACCAGAGGCCTGTCTCTCCTCCAGAGGGACAGGAAAATCATCTGGATGAAGAGGCGGAGGAGGGACATGACCTAAGACAGGAGGAATTGCAGGAGATACTTAGCCAGACTTAACAGCAGGCTATACAGGAAAGGAACACTGATGAAAAAAAAGCATTTTAGATAGTAAAGGTGCCTTTATTTACATGGCGTGTTCAATGTGAAATATTTAGGGATAGGTTCTCAGACCCTCCTGAGTTAGATATTAGACTTGCTGGTTGTTTTACTTCATGAAAGTGACTAACTTTGGGATAATTAGCAGCACAGCTGCACCTGAATATACCTGTCTATCTTAAGGGTGGCCAGATAACTTTAGCTAATGTTGAGCCTACTCCACAGCAAGATCAGAGTTAGCCAGATATCTTGATAACTTAGCTCTGCCCCAGAACACCCCTACGTTATTTGGCTAAACTTTAGCCAGAGAAGTTGCAAAAATATTCAAGAAGTCGGCATTTAGGTAGATAACTCTCAAGTCAGCCAGTTAAATGCCACTGAATATGGAGCCCTCCATTTCTAATTATAGTATATTTAGCATAAGATGCAAAGGAGCTGTTAACCAAAAATACAAAAATGTTTCTATAACAGTATAAAAGAATGTTTTTGCTTGGTGAAGTTGTTTCAGTAAGTCTGAAACTGAGGAGATGTTAGCCAAGAGCTCAGTAACGAGGACATGAACATATCCAACACAGCAGCTGTACCTCTTCTCCTTGTATATAATTTAGTCTCTGCTAAACTATCTTTATTTCCTCTGATCCCAGTTCAATAGTCCTTGTTAATTGTAACTGCTTTCTTCGACACGTTATTTCTGTTTTTGATGTATTTATTGCACCCCTGTTTATTTGTAAACCAGCATGATGTGATCACTTCATGAATGCCGGTATATAAAAACCTTAAATAAATAAAATAAAATAAATAAATAAAGTAAGGATCCTTATGTAAGGAATCATTGGATCCTGACCAGAGCAGTGTGTCCTTGGTAGAGGGCACATGTTGTGATTGGAGAAAATTGATGAGTGGACTGAACGCCCACGGGAGGCTGTAAGCATGGTTCATTCCAGCAGTATAATATAGTGACCCCCTAGAGTTTTCTACAACAGAATGGGAGAGAGAGAGGAGTACATGGGTAAGGAGAGAAGGCGGTTCTTGCCTTCTTCTTTACATACATTTGAAGGAGGGATTTCTACAGTGCTGAATCTGTGGATTTTCTCTAAAGGAACTGGTTACTGATCCAAAGGAAAAGAGTCAGGGAGTTTGTTCTCTTGATTATGGTTTTTCTGACCACAACTCTGAGGAGTAAGGTACTACAACTTTTGAATTTAGCATCAAGTGTCCTAAAATCTGGATGATAGTCTTTATCCTTAGTGCTTCTTGTCCCTTATAGGAAAGAATTCTGTTGGAGTTTTGGATATTTTTGTGCTGTTGGAAGTTTGCCAGTGAAACTGCTGCTTAGCTGGATAAGTCTTATAAATGCTACTTATCTGCCTGTTAAATAGCCAGTTAAGTCTGAAAAGTGCTACTTATCCAGATAAGTAAGATAGACAGATAAGTTTCAAATACAGCCTACTTATCTGGATAAATCAGATAAACAGATAAGTCTCAAATAGAGCTTCATAACTGGATAAGTAGCAGACGTTTCCTTCAATCTTATATATCTGGATAAGTAGCTCTCTTGGAGAGCGCTATTCATTTGTATTCAGGGCCTTGGCAAGGGTTTAAGATTTGAAGTGAAAGTATGGCAGCTACTTTCTTTCTTCAGTTATGCAACAGGAAACTTGAAAAAGACAGGTTTGCTTAGGACATAGAACATATTGTCCCTATGTCTGTGCAGTGGAGAAATTGTTTCAGCAATTTCATGTTCAGTTAATTATCCTACCATGGTAATTGGACCCAGGATGGCAGCATGAGATGAATTAAGAATTTTAACATCCTTGAGCTGAAAAATGTGTTTCATTACAATCAATAGATTTATCACAGCACTCCAAATACACAAAAATGTCCTGTAATAGAGGCATGCCCCTGCAGAAAGTTGAAAATCCTAAAGCAATGCTCATTTAAGAACTGATAGATTCTATCTAGACAATAATACTCGTACAATTATTGTGTCACTGCTTTAAACATTTTTTTCAAGAATTGTTGCTTTTTGGCTAAGGGTTTGATTTACAGAGCCATGGTTTTAACATGTGCCATTGGCAGCAACTAGGCATTGGCAAACACTTCCTGCCCTGGCTGAAGGAATTGAAGCACTAGCTCCTAACACATGCCCTGTCACTCCTTGATTAATGGATCGGCATTAGTGGTAATATCACATAGGGAGGTGCATTCGTTTTAAACAAATAGGGAATCTGGACAACAAGAATCCATTGTGTCCCTAGGGGCATCAAAAATACCTCAAAATATTGGGTTATTCATTTCAGGAAATAGCACACACTATTTCTAAATAGTGTCAAGATTTCCAAATAGGGTACATTATTTCCCAAGCTAAAATAAAACCCAAAAAATAATGAAAAAAAAAAACAAACCCCAGCACAATAAAAAGAAATTTGGCCCAGACAACTCCACTCAATGAAACGAAACAAACTGACCCAAACATGTTTTCTATGCAGATCCCTAATATCACACTCCATGATGTATCGTATCCCAGTGAACATAGATATTTTGACATTCTGAACACTAGGAACTTTCAGCCATGTTTTTCTTACTGTGCACATGTAGGTGAGAGTTTCTCCTATACACATCATTTTAAGAGTATCTTGCAATGGAATGAAGGAGACATCTAGGGGCAAATCAAAATATGTTGTTTCTTCAATATTCTCGGAACATGTGTCAACAATACATTATTTGAATGCTAAGATTTAAATGTCATTTGAAAAATGTATCCTTTGTGAACTTATCAGTATTTCCAGAGTACTCAAGACAGAAAATACCCAACTAACATCATTTTAAATGTGCATGTGAAATTCTGTAAAATATAATGATACCTTCTTAGTAGAAACATTGGCCTGGACCTCGGCAACAGGACCCGGCATTGGGTCTAGGCCTAGGACTAGGCCTGGACCTTGGTGATGTTACTTGGCCTCAGTCTGGGCCCTGGCGTCAAACCTGGGCTTGAACTTCATCAACAGAACTCGGCCTGGTTTGAATTTGAATTTTTTAAAATTTGTTGTCTGTTCCATTGCAATTATAAAACAACTTGAGGTGGATTACAATATGAACATAACTTACATAATCAATGAAAATAATATAGACACAGACTGACAAAACCTGCAAAAAAGCTGCCATAAAGAACTAGCACAATACTCAATGTATTGAAAGTTTATGATACTGCTCATTCCTGATTTTATCTAAATGCCTGAGTACATTAAAAAGATTTTAGAGCCGATTTAAAAGCACCATTGCATTCAATCATCCTTTTTGGTCTAGATGAGAATTTAAAAACAATGGCCCAGCAACAGAAAAAGACTGGTTCCTTACCTGTAACGGGTGTTCTCCGTGGGTAGAAATGAAAACAGTCACGCAAGTGGGTGGCGTTATCCATCAGCACCGAATTTGGGCAGGCTCTCCTCATATGCTCTGAAGACTCTGGAAATCTCTTTGAGCATGCATGGATATTTCCACTCAAATGTCCACGGCCACCATCTCCTCAGTTTCAGTCCATTTGCTTTGGGTTAACTATTTTATTTATTTAAAAATGCACTTATTTAAAATTCTTATATACAGCATCTTTACAAAAAAATGTGTTCAGTGCGGTTTACAAAGCGGGAGGAGATGTGTCTCTGTTTGCATTGCTGTCCACGAAGAACACCCGTTACCGGTAAGATACTAGTCTTCTCTCCATGCACAAGCATGCAATGCAGTCACACAAATGGGACACCCTAGCTAGGGTTGCTACTTCTTTTATAACGTTTTGCACGCCTTGGTTCATGGTGAAAAGCTCATTGATTTTTCTATTTAATGTTTTTTTGGGGTTTTTTAAATTTCATTATTGTGTTAAGGATGGATTTTCCAAAGTCTGTTCCAGATGACATTTCTTGCTCCAGACAATAATGCTTGATAAACATGCTCTTATCTAACCAAGTTGCTGCTTGTAGGATCTCCATAATTGGTATATGAATCTAGAAATCATAGGTTGTGGCTATTGCTTGGATTTGATGTGGTTTTATCGATTGTGGAAGCATAAGACCTCTTATGGTATAACAATGGCTTATGCATTATTTCAGCCATTTAGATAAGGCTTGCTTCATTACATTGAGTCCTTTTCTATATTCGGAATAAGATAAAAAAAAAATATTTAATTCCTGAAACTCAAGTTCATGCTTAGGTAGAAGAAAAGAGCTCTCTGCAATCCAGGATATAATATACCCGTTTATTTTTGGTTTTATGTGGCCTTGGGTAAAATAGTAGTAACTGAATTGCCTGATTTAGGTGGAACTCAGATACTCTCTTTGGAATAAACCTTGGATGGATTCTTAATATCACCCTGTCATCATAAAATGTTGGGAATGGCTTGTAAGTGACAAGTGCTTGGAGCTCACTAGCTCTTCTTGCCATGGTTACGGCTATGAGAAAAAACACTCACGATGTTAACAGTTGTAGAGCTATTTCACTTAAGAGCTCAAAAGGAGTGGAAGTAAGTTGGTTTAAAATGAATTGAAGATTCCATTTTGGCACAAGTGATCTTAAGGGATGATGAGTAATACCCCCTTCATAAATCTTCAATTAGTGAATCTTTATTGCATAGATCCCTAAAAATCTAGGATATGTTTTATTTCAGTTTTACTCAGATGGGATGCTTGGTAGAGATATGAAAACAGTTTTGCCTCAAAAGAGAAAAGTGGGGTTGAGGGTTTTCCCTTTTGTAAATTATTTGCAAGAAAATCCCAGAATAGAACAAAAAAGACCCCCAATTTTCAACTGAACTGTTTTGCCTCAAACTCATCAATGCATGTTATCAAAAACACATTCATTTTGCATTAGTTTTGCAAAAATCAACAAGACTATATCAATCTTGTACTGATTTCATAGAAACATTCAAATTTCTGTATTTTGGTTAAAAAACAATTGCCAATTTTATGCTTAAACAAAAGATTTACAGCTACTTCCTTAAGTGATTTCCACAAAACTGTTTACAAAAAGAAAAATGTGCTTTTCATGCAGCTCTAACAGTTATTAAATATGTCTGCTGTGGAACGGCTCTGGCTTATCAATGTGCAGAATGTCACTGTAATATGTGCCATTGAGCAGCAATGAGTTCCCACTTGCAGCCTTTGAAAGAACTTATTGTATTGTGCTTTTTGTCCCAACTGAAAGCACTGAGGTAAAATTCAAGGGGCCAACCCACATTGTCCTATAGGAATGCATCAGATGCCATTACAGACTTTACAAGACCTAATAAATTGTTTTTGTGTACTTACAGTAGTTGTTTATACTTACGAGTGGCCTCTCTACCCAACCAGGACCCTAGGTCACTCTCCCAGCACTCTGAGGTGGATGCATTAGGCTTAGAACTCCAGCTCTTCATGACAGTTTCCATAATTCTTGTGAACAGTGAAAGAGGAATGTTTTACATGGGCTTTCAAGAGACCATATCTGAGGAAGGGCCCCAAGTGATCTTGAAAGCTTGTGTGCAATTCCATCATGGAATAATGCTTATGTTGAGCCAATAAAAGTTGTCAGAACCAATGACCTCTATCCAGGACCATTATGGCTCCTTGATTGCTGCACAAATAGGGGCATCAAATTTGGTGGCCCATTATTTACATGTTGCATTTCAAATGGGAGGCAGCTGCATGTGCCTTAGGATGTCCAGTTATTGAGTTCTTCTGTGATGCCTTAGTAGAACCATGGAGCTACACCCTGATCTTCTGCCAATGCTTGTTGGCTGAGTTTTGACTTATAGTAGCACTGGATGAAGCTTTATGGGGATCTAACCCCTCTCACGTCTGTCCCAGTGTTACACTGCCTATGCTTTTCAGGAAAACTGTGGAGGAAAAGGAGAAAAACGAACTCTTTGCTTGGTGCCATTTCAGACAATATACGCCCCTAATGCACGTTCTTAATGCATATAAAATCCCGTTTTATGCAGTTACATTGCACTTTTAAAAATAACTGGGGGATTCTGCAAGCAAAAGTACATGTGAAACAATTTATTTTGCCTGCACTCACAAGAGGCATTCGGGGGGGAGGGGGGTTGAGGAGGGGAGAAAGGATTTGCATACTTTCGATTTCTGAAAGTATGTGTATAAATCTGCATTCACAAAGTTGCAGCTACTGGGGTGCAGGTATAACTTTGTGCATGCATGTCCATATGCTCATTTTTAAATTCAGGCTAAAGTGCCCACAGACTTCAACCGTCTGTGGGTAGGTATAAAATGTCCCTTCCTGTTTGTGCTGTATGCCTCCTCCATGCATTTCCGCGTGGGTATCATAACCCTTCTGATAGGAATATATGTGAAGCTAAGATCAGCAAAAGCGGAATGAGTGAAGAAGAGAGAGTCTTCGAATGAAAGAAAACAAAGAGAAATAGAAAAACAAGTCTTTCAGGTGAAAGGGGAGGGGGCAAGCAGAGTGGGATATAAGACGAAACATTGGGGGCTTCCTCTAAGGACATAAAAAAGGATTTGAGTTCTTTACATAAAGAAGGGCTGAGCTCACTATTAAACGCTTTCCCCTCCCCTCTGTCCTCCATCCTTAGGTTTTTTTCTCCCCTAATTAATTTCCTAAGCCCGCTGAGGTCTTGCTGAAGTGACTGTCTAGGATGACCTCCATTCTTTTGGAAGTGGCCCACTCAAGCCCGGAAGCTGCGTAATAGGCTACATTCTTTACAGATTTCCACTTTCCATACAACTGCGTTGGCGCTAGAAACATAGAAGGAAAACAGAGTATAGTCCCCCAGATTGGTTTTATGTGGCTGTAGGGGTTTTTTTGTCTTTGTTACTGTTGTTGCTGGAAGCAGACCTGCCACACACACTCAAGCACTTCCTCCCTCCCCTGATTAACTGATGTCTGCTTCAAGAAAGACTTGATTGTTCTCTCCTTCTGACTGAAGCAGCAGAGTTAGCCAGGGCTTTGGAGGTGCGTTTAGGTCACAGCAGCGATGCATGAAAGAGAGGGCGGGAGGGAGAAGAAAAGAAGGCGTAAAGGGGACAGAAGGAAGAAGAGAGAAAGAGAGAGAGAAGAAGGAAGGAAGGAGAAAGAGGGAAGAAGGGAAGGAGAGATACAGGAGGGAAGAGAAAGGGAAAAAGAAAAAAGAAGGAATGAGAAAAGAAAAGAGTGAAGGTGAAACAAATAGAAAAGGTAAGGGGTGGTAAAAACTGGGTGACAGAGTGAGTATGTGCCTATATTTGCCTCACTTGCTTCCTATCTCATGTGTGCATGCGTTTGTATGTGTATGCATGTGTGTGCATGTGTTTGCGAGTGTATATGTACATGTGTGTGTGTGCATGTGTATGTGTGTGTGCATGTGAATATGTGTATGTGTATGAGCATGTGTGTATATGTATGTGTGTGAGCATGTGTGTATATGTATGCATGTTTGTGTGTTTCTGTGTGTGCAAGTGTGGGTGTATATATGTGCACGCTTATGTGTGTATGTGTGTATGTTTGTTTGTGTGTATATGTGTGTGTGTGTATGTATGTGCTTGTCTTTGTGTGTGTGCATGTATGTATATATATGTACATGAGTGTGTGTGCCTGTGTATGTATGCATGTTTGTGCATGTGTGTATATGTACTTGTGTGTGTATGTATGTGTGTGCATGCATGCATGTGCATGAGTGTGTGCTCTTATGTTCACTTTTATTTCAGTACTTCTCCCTTCCCCTAAACAATTACCAGGCTCTGCATACTGTGCAAATGCACAGGGCGGCACAGCTATGGGGGCAGTGGCATCAACTTCGGTCCAATCATAGTAGTGGGCAATAGGAATATTGAGAGAATACTGGGCTACAGCTCAAGGAGGCAGGACTGATGCCATCTTTTGAAGTGGAGAGCCGATAAATATAAGCTGCTCCCACATTCAGAACAAACTTGGACCTCGGAAACAGAGTTTTTCCTGGTTCTGCATTGCTGCTGCTGCTGCCGCCAATGCGCGGCCCCTGCACAGCCAATAGCGAGGCTGAGAGTAGCCTTGGGCAGTGTCAGTGACCTGCAGCAAGGTAAGAGGGAGGGGCTGTGTCCTGCAATAAAATCTTGCTGCTTGGTGTTACTGGTGTTCCTGGTTTGATTTTTTTTTTTTATAGTGTATATGAATTCTGCAGTGCTCACTGGGATTTATTTCCAGGAGCACAGGAGCCACACATTAGGTGGGTCAGATGAGTGAGTGAGTGTGCATGTGAGACAGAGGAAGAAGGCGTATGTGAAATTTGTTGAGAAGGGAGATATATCAAATTTTATTAAAATGGAGGGAACATGTATGAGGGAGTGTGCATATGAGTGAGAGGGAAAGAGCATGAGAGAGGAAGAGAGTGTGTGTGAGTGAGAGGGAGGGAGTGTGTCTCTGAGCATGAGAGTGTATGAGAGAGAAAGAGTATGTGAATTCATGAATGTACATGTTTGTTAGAGAGTGTGTTTATGAGAGAGGAAAAAGTTTGTGACCCCCCCCTCCTGCCTCACTATTTCAAGATAATCTCAGGGTGACTGGATATCGAAAGTTCCTAGGTATGAAGAGAAGGAAATTTTTAAATTTGTGATTATTATTTAATGTGGCTGCTGTTTCAAAATATGTTATTGGTGTTTGGAAACATTTTTTTAAAATGATGTATGAGTTTTTAATTATTGGATGTCCTATTCATCAGCTGTTTTCAATTTTTTTTATTATTATGGTTTTGCTATTTTGATTAATGTATTTATTATATTTCTTGATTTTATTGTTTTATGTTTCATTAGAAAATGGTGATTTTTCTATTTTCCATCTCTGGCTTGTTGCAGTTTCCAGAGTGCTGAAAGACCTGAGAAATGAAATTACGGATCTGCTATTGGAAATTTGTAAACTATCAGTAACATCATCTATAGTACCTGAAAACTAGAGGATTGCCAGTGTAATGTCAATTTTTAAAAAGGGATCAAGGGGTGATCCAGGAAACTACAGTTAGTCTGATGTCTCTGCCAGGCAAAATGGTAGAAACTATCATAAAGAACACAATTGCTGAACATATACATAAGCATAGTTTAATGGGACAAAGCCAACATGGATTTAGCCAAGGGAAGTCTTGCCTCACAAATTTGCTACATTTTTTTGAGGATGTAAACATGTGGATAAAGGTGAGCCAGTTGATATAATGTATCTGGATTTAAAAAAGCATTTGACAAAGTCCCTCATGAGAGGCTTCTTAGGAAATTAAAAAGTCATGGGATAGGGGACAGTGTCCTATTGTGGATTGCCAACTGGTTAAAAGATAGAAAAATAGAGAGTAGGGCTAAATGATAAATTTTCTCAACGGAAAAAGCTGAATAGTGAAGGGCCCCAGGGATCTATTCTAGGACAACTGTTTTTTTTAATATATTTATAAAAGACCTGGAAATGGGAACAACAAATGAGGAGATCAAATTTGCAGATGACACAAAATTATTCAAAGTTGTTAAATCACAAAAGGATTGTGAGAAATTGCAAGAAGACATTGCAAAACTGGGAGACTGGGCATGCAAATGGAAAATTAAATTTAATGTGGACAAGTGCAAAGTGATTCACTTAGGAAGAGTAATCCAAATTATAGCTACACAATGCAAGGTTCCATATTAGGAAATTGAATCACCACTCAGGAAAAGGATCTAGGTGCAGTCATTGAAAATACATTGAAATCTCCTGCTCAGTGTGTAGCAGTGGCCAAGAAAGCCTCCATGAGACACTCCTCCATTTGACACATAACCCATTGCAACCTTCATTTCCTCTCTTCCTTGCTTCCCTATATCATTCTAATGTCTCATGTATGTTACTTTTTATAATGCTTGAAGGCCTTAGCGGTGGAGAAATTACTCAGTTTGTACACTTGCACAATAACTATATAACTTGTGTTACCCATCTATGGTACTGCTGTGTTACCTTATCTTTTTACCTTATATAATGCTGGATAATCTGTTCAAGCTATAGAGATTCACTAAGGTATACAATTTGACCAGGGGTGCCTAACTTTTGCATACAGTTGTATACCTGTTGCACTTCAATTTATGATGTACTCTGTACTTATTTTAAAGCCCAAATTTGCTATAACATGGTTTGAACTCCTATGCTGAAAAAGCAGGATATAAATAAGTGATGATGATGATGATAATATATAAATAATATGATTCCAAGCCAATATTTTTTGGAGGCTGTTGTATGATCCCAGCAGTAGGACTACTCAACGCTGTGACAGGTTGAATGACACTCATTGTCCTTGCACCAGGTGACAGTATATCCAGTGCTAAAGTAATGAGTCTTGGCGTTATTAAAACACAATCATTAAAATGTTGGTTCATTCATAGCATCATTCATTAGTACTGAAACACTGAATCATACTTCAATCTTCTCTGTGGTAAGAGTAAGTCCTGCATCGGACTTCATACCAGTACAGCACCTTCCCTCCTGAGACCTTGTCCCGTATTGTATATTTTGAAGTTCCTACCTTTATATATATATATATATATATATATATATATAAAACTACAGAGACTAAATAACAGTAGAAGAGGAGAGAGCAGAGGGAGTGTGTACAGTTCAGACAACCTCAAAGCGAGATCCAGCTCTTGCCTATGTAAGCAAGCTCAGTTTTTCTTTCAATTTTATATTTTCCTCATTTTTAGAGAGAAGACTAAGACCAGAGGCAACAGTGAATAAAACCAGCTCTAGGCCTTTGGAGACATTGGCGCGTTTCTGGCTTTCTTTCGTCATATACTAACAAAGCCCGCACAGTCACATCCAAAATTGTGGCCTTTGCAGCACCTCTTAGAAATGTTCTTAATCATGGGCTTTGCCTTTTCAGAAACAGAATATTCAGGAATTAGTAACGAAATACCTTTGTGAAATCTGTATCACGCAAGTATGAAAAAGCCCTGCTGGACTCCAGAACAAATAATGTTCTCTTCAAATAGTCCTAGATACGATCTCAATGGAGAATACAGCCCTACTGCACAAGAGATACAAGAAATGTCAAAATCCATAAAACATCATTCTTATACTATATGCTGCTTGCTTCTTTCACTAAAGCTATATAGCCATGTACTGTATATCGGTGTGATATGTATATTATACAGGAACATCGGTATATAAAAATTAAAAATAAATAAATATACATATATCTACAATATATATCTAATGTTTATCTATAAATATGTATATATTCATTCTAATGTTCACTTATATATAAGGTATATTGCTTGGGATGTAACTTTTGTACGTACTTCATTTAAGATCATTTTCGTCAGCATGTACTAATAACCATTAGACTGCTTATATAAGAAACCTCTTTTTCTGCATGTGATTAAGATGTATTTTATTACTTAAAACCTTGCACATAGAGAGAACCTCAGTGTACCGTGTCATCATAATCTCTCAAAGCCGTGTGTTTTTTTTCATTGCATCCTTGATCATTAAAATATAAAACAAACAAAAAATGCATTTGCAAAGAAAGAGTCTGGAGGGACTGATTTATGAATCCACCCATAACTCTGCTCCTGCAAATGTTTTGTTGCCCTCCCAGTCTCCCTCCCACCATCTTCAGTCCTCCACACCCCAGAAGACATGTCTGGGCAGCTCTGGGAGCCCTCATTCAAACACTGGAGGGATGTGTCCTCTGAAGTGCAATCTCAGCTTCACTTATTGGCTGGCAGCTATCAGGAGTACATACCTCATACATGCCTGAGCAGCCTGGGGGACAGGGGGTTTGAAGTTGGATCCCTCTCACAGAACAGCATGGCACCATAGCATGAGCCCTATGGCCCACAGGACCACTTTTGGCTATGGGCAAAAAAAGCAATTGCCCCAGGCCCTGAAGAACAGGGGACCCATTGTAGGAGCATACAAGGTCCTGCCTGTTGACTCTGAATCTAGAACAGCTCTCTGCTTTCTGCTCCAGCCCCTCCCCTCTTAGGCAGCAGCAGTGAACAGAAGGGGAGGGGGTGAACCCAGAGTAGATAGAGAGCAAGCACAGCAAGCAAAAATCGCTCTGCTCCCTAATTCAGTCCCTGCCGTTTAGGGACAGAAGGGAAGGGGAAAGCTTGGATAAGACACACTGTAGAAGAAAGAATAGCCCCTCTTGTTCCTTAATCCAGCTCCTCTTCTCCTCTTGTTCCGCTCTTTTTTCCTGTCGGAAGGGTACAGGAGGGGAGAGGGTGAAGCTGGACTGAACTGTAAAGCAGCTAAGAATTCAGTTTTTGTCTGCATAATTGGGCCAACTCAGTAAAGTGCGCTCAGGCCGAGCGCAGTGTTAACCCCCATTTTTCCACATGCTATTTTTACCCCTTATTCAGTAAGGGGTAGTAGCAGGTGGAAAACGCGCGGCCAACCCCCCCGAAACTAATAGCACCCACAACATGCAGATGCATGTTGATGGGCCTATTAGTTATTCCTGCACGATACAGAAAGTAAAATGTGCAGCCAAGCCTCACATTTTACTTTCAGAAACTAATGCCTGCCAAAGGCAGGCGTTAATTTTGGCCGGCACAGGGAACATGTACAGAAAAGCAGAAAAAAACTGCTTTTCTGTACACCCTCCAACTTAATATCATAGCGATATTATGTCAGAGGCCCCAAAATTTTAAAAAAAATTAAAAAAAAAATTAAAAATCTGCCCGCGGCCCGCAGGTTGGAAGACAGATGCTCAATTTTGCCAGCGTCCATTTTCCGAACCCGTGGCTGTTAGCAGGTTCGAGAACCAACGTCAGTAAAATTGAGCGTCGGCTGTCAAACCCGCTGACAGTCAAAAAGGAGGTGCTAGGGATGCGCTAGTGTCCCTAGTGCCTTCTTTTACCGAGGGCCCTGAGCGCGCGTCGGAAGAGCGGTCGCTCGCCGGCTTTCCCGTGCGTCTTACTGTATCGGCCCTAATGTTATTTCTAATTTGTGGTCACTTCGTCTATATTTGATGAAGGTATATGTTCTACATTTGTGACCAAGGTGAGGTATTCTCTCGTGTGTCGGTTATGCAGGAATCTGCAGCAGTCCAGCTTGTTCTATTTTCCCAGTAGGATGTGTAAAGGGCCTGGTGTAATATTTGCAGTCTTGCCTTTTTTTTTTATATAGGACTGTTGTTGTTTGAGTTCTGGGAATTAGTGCTGTTTTGATAAAGCAGGTCTGCTATAAGTTCTGAGTTACTATTGCAATGCATGGTATGGTGTTACTTCACAAAGTACTTGGTGATAGAAGGAGTTTGTGTCACTGATACTGAGGTGACATCAGGATTAGATTTTTTTTTTCTTTTGGAGAGTAGTATGAAGATTTTCAGCCCAGCCAGCCATTTCAAAGGTTACCTTCAATCAACGCAGTATGAATTTCTTTTAATTTATCCATTTATGAATTTCTTGATTTTTTTCTTTGCTGTCCACCTCCCAGAATTGTTGATGACACATTCATCAGATACTGTCACATGATTGCTGAATATATATATATATATATTATATATTATATATATATATATATATATAATATATATATATATAATATATTATATATATATATATATTATTATATATATATTATATATATATATATATATATTATATATATTATATATATATATATATATATTATATATTTTATATATATATATATATATATATATATATATATATTGTATGTAGATATATAGATAGACAGATAGTATTCTGTGTGTGTATATATACCTATAGCTATTTATCTATAGCTATAGATCTATACCTAGCTATCTAGCTATGAATATACCCTTGATGGACCCTTGGTTTGACCCAGTATGGCAATTTCTTATGTTCTAAAAGTTTCTTTCTGGGTGGGCAGTATATGAAGGGGAGAGAAGGAGGAGAGTTCTATGGTCAGGGCAGAGAGGAAGAGAGGCAGTCAATATAAAGGGGGCCTAGCCACAAAATTTTGCCCTAGGTCCTTTAATTGGTTTAAGCGGCCCTAGGGCCCATCCCTCCCAGACGGGTGCAGTCTCACATTTAACAATGAAACAAGAGAAAACAAATCTCTGCAGCACCTGTAAAGGGCGTTATGAATTTACTTCCGGAAGCTGATAATATTAAGGATTTTGGTGAAGAGATCTTGAAAGAACAAGATACAAAGAAGTAGAGATTTACCTAAATAAGCAGATGTATTGGGAATGCAGTTTATTTGTTAGCAAAAATGTTTCATCTGTATTTTATTTCTATTCTGTTTGTGCCCTCTTTTTCCTAGTACTTTCCCCTTTCTGCATCTATATGGACTGGATTCCATTTTTGCATTGTAAAAGGGGCTTCTAATTTATAATACTATCATGATTTCTGAAGAGTATTTTATCAGATTTTATGCCTGCAGTAATCCAATTTTGCGTTTTTATTACTTTATTCCTGTATGCTTTGGCATTTTATTAACCAATATTATGCACAGTCCACTGAAACCTAAGACTGGCACACTTTCAAAATCCTGCACCACTGAAAATAAAAAAAAACAATTACATGAATTGCTTTTATTTATATATCTGAGCGATCTTTGCTGTCCTGGGCCATTTTCACAATGCTCTCAAGTTTCTTCGCTTTTTCCCCTTTTTTGAATCCAATCTATATGCTTTCTAGTCTAAATGAAATCTTGATTTCAAATAAAGTGCCCACAGATGTGCTTAGGTCAGATGTGCAAAATAAGTACAAATGTATGCTTCCCTGAGCCAAAGGCACAGAAAAGAGAGGAGATTTTAATGTATCCACTTATTTACAGTTGTGACCTGCCTTTCCAATAAGCTCAATATGGCAAACAATAAATAATAATAATAAGATATACCATAAACATTAAAGCCCATTCCATACACAAATAGTGGAACTACCATATATGGGAGAAATGGTGGGGAGGGGCTAGTGATAGAATAAGAGGCTGGGAGCCAGAAGGTGTAAGTTTCACTCTTGCTTCTGACCTTGAACAAGCAGCTTTGGGCCCTGGCATTCACCAAACATTTTCCCCATAGACAAAAATAGAAGAAACTCTTGAGTAAATAGGCACCAATTTATCTCCCCTTGCCTCAGGTGCCCACTCAGGGGCCTGTTTACCAAAACATGATAAAACACTTATAGGTGAATTTTAAAAGCCCAGCGCACGCCAAAACTGGGAGGTGTGTGCACAAGTCGGGCCAGAGCGTGCCAAGTGGATTGTATAAGCTGCCCGTGTATGCACCGTATCTCTTGCTGCGTGCACAAATAAAGAGTGAGAAAAAGGGGGCAGGGAACGGGCGTGGAGCTGGTGGGGGGTGGGCCTGGCCAAGAGAAGAGTGTGTAAATGCTTACGCACACTGGCGTGTTCTGGGAGACCCCTTTCACGTAACTTTACTTCTGCTCTGGATGACGTGTAAGTCATGAAACAAAAAAAATCTAAGCAAGTCAGTGAGGCTAATGGGGGAAGAGAGGCTATTAAACTAGGGGATTTTGGAAGTCCTGTCCCTTAACTGGGGGAACTGGGAATGAAATGGGAAAAGCAGCAATGGCGTCGGCATGCATCCCTTGTAAAATCTCCCCACTTACGCGGTAGACACGGGATTTGTGCACACATGCGCATGTCCATTTAAAATTGGGTGTCCATTGCTATTTTATAACATGCACGCATATACGTGCATATGTTGTAAAATGACCACGCCCCTGGGCATGAGTCGATGAATGTGTGCACATGTGCACCTGTGCACCACTTTGAAAGTTACCATCATTGCTCTTTACTATCAATGTGCATTAATGCACATTAACATGTTTTTGGTAAATAGGCTTTTCCAACTGCAAGCTCTCTGGTGTAGGGACTCATACTTACATATACATACATATATATATATATATATATATATATATATATATATATATGTATATATATATATATATAAATAAAAATGTTAAATAGTTTGTACCAAATCGCTAATCTCAGCAACCACTTAACCGATTGCGTTCAAATTTGGACACAACTTTCACCTCACATACGGCAAGGATCTTCTACACTTACATTACATATATGTCACACCGGGGGCTGGTAAAAAAGTTTTAAAATTTGGTTCCACAAAACAGCGACATCTGGTGGATGTAAGCGGAAGCTCTTACACCTTGCACAAACGCTCACACCCCACACACACGAGACCAATGTTTGCGATTCACACACCCTCCGAGCAGACACAAATCCACCCTCCTCACACCCCCCCTCCGTACACATGCCAATTGTGCTTATTTCACACACCCTCAAAAAAACCCACAAAAACCCACTAAATACCAGCATGCTACACCGGGAGGCCACTCACATGCCACATGTTTGCAATTCCCACACCCTACGAACTCACACACAAACACCCTCCTCACTCCCCTCACGCACATGACTTTTCTACTTACTGCCCTCAACCTCCGAACGCACGGAAAACTGCAGAATAGTTCGGGCTGCTCCAGCGGGGGGGGGGGGGGGGGGGGGGGGGGGGGGTCAACACCGCTCCGGGACACATCACATACACTACGGCTGTCGGCTGCCAGCAATCAAAATGGCGCCGACGGCTCTTTCCCTTACTAGGACACTCGGGAATGCCAATAGTGGCAGTAGCCCATGTAACATAGTAAGGGCGAGGGCCTGTCGACGCCATTTTCTGAACTGGCAAACGGCGCACCTTCGTCCTTACTATCTGAGCGAGACGACCACTCCCATTGCTCCACCTCGAGGGCCCGGCACCAATACTTCCATGCCAGAACGAACGCCCGCTCCACCGACTACCATTTTTGAAAGGTATCATCGGGCCTGCAGGGGGGGGGGGGGGGCGTGGGAATGTTCTTGCGTCCATGTTCGGGGGGGGGCAGGGGGCAGTTCCAAGACTCTGCAACTCTTGTGGGTTAGTCTATTTCGCAGGCCGGGGGGGGGGGCTTATATAAACACAACGTTTCTGTGGGGATTACTTTGGGGTGCAAAGGGGGAGGGCACACACAAACACACAGACAAAATGTGCACCATCTCCGAAAGGTTACAAATCAGCCCTCACCAGGTGGGAAGTCACCGAGGTGACAGTGAGGGGAGGAAGAATGAGGAGGGAGGTAACTGTCAGGGGAGGAAGAATGAGGGGAGAGGTGAGTGTGAGGGGACAGGGTTGGAGTGGGGACAGGGGAGGGAAGGGGGGGGGGGAGTGACCAAGGGGGAAGAAGATGAGTGACTTAGCTAAATGAGCAAGGGGAAGGGGCAGGAAGGGCAAAGAATCTGACTCAGCCACTGCAACGCGTGGCAGGGGTCTGCTAGCATATATATATATATATATAAAATGGTATTTACAACAAATCTGACACAGATACATCGAGTGCTGCCAAAGAGAGCTTTCAATCTATGGGGGTCATTATTCTAAGTGCTATATGGCATTTTTGCATGCGTTAAGGTGTTTTTTGCATGCAAAAAACACCTTTAACGCATGTGAAAATGCTGTTAACGTGTGCGAAAGCACCATATCGCATGGCGTGATGCAAATGAGAAAAAGGGGAGTATTTGGGGGTGGGATTTGTGGCCAAGTGGGCTGGGCTTTGATGGAGAGAGAGAGCCTAGCCATAATGCCCTCATACTAGATAGGTATTTATATCTCTATGGGAGGCCCACCTAGTAACTGAAGGTAGTAGTGTAGGGGATTAGGGGCCACTTTGACATTCAAAGTGAGACGTACGAACAGAACAGTGCTCTCTTGTGAAGATTTGATGTCCTTCGGAGTGAGGAAACTCACCCAAAGATGAGATTTGTGCAATATTCTCTCAACCTAGCTTGATGTTACCCCTAGCTTGATGTTGCCCAAATCTTCACAAGAGAGCACTGTTCTGTTCGTACGTCTCACTTTGAATGTCAACCCCTCAATAATACCGAAACCTCACCTCGAGTTACTAGGTGGGCCTCCCATAGAGATATAAATATCTAACTAGTGTGAGGGCATTACAGTTAGTCTGTCTATCTGTCTGTCTGTCTGTCTCTCTCTCTCTCTCTCTCTCTCTCTCTCTCTCTCTCTCTCTCTCTCTCTCTGTTGAAGGAGGGCCCTGATAGGTAGGCTGGCTCATTGCACTTTGCATAGGTATTACCATAAACACACCCTTTTCCCTATGTGCATTTTGATAAATCCAGGCCTATATTTATTGCATAATAAAATGTTGCTATTTAACTGTGATGTATAGAAGGTTATGCAGCAGTAATAATACAGAGGGTAATTTTCCAACAGCCTGCAAAAGGTGCAGAAGTTACAGCAATTTTCAAAACAGATATACATGATAATTTTGAAAATTATCTAAACTAACATGCACCAGCTCACCCACACTAAGCTACTCCTGCTCTTTGCAGATCCTTAACTTGTGCATGTTAATTTGCATGCAAACATTTTAAAATCAAAAGTCTGGGAGTAAATCCCATCTCTGCCCACTGGAGCTCTTCTTTTTTGTGCGCATAAAGGTATGCACATAGGATGTAATTTTCAAAGGGGTTACGCATGTAAATGTAATATACTATCATAGCAGTTTTCAAAAGCCTATTTACAAGCTTAACATGCACTTACATGTATAGAACCTATTGACAATACAATAGCATATATTGTAGCAATTTTCAAAAGCCTACTTACATGGGTAAAGTGCATTAATGCATTGTAAAATCCAGTTTTATGTGTGTAAATGCTTTTAAAAATGACCCCCAAAATGTGGTTCTACACATATTTTTATGCACACAAACCCCAGGCAATTATGTAACAAGTCATTTGCTTGCATGAGCCTATGCTTTATGTAGGTAAATGGCTTTGAAGCTTACCCGCATGCGGGCCGATACAGAAAACCATGCGGGAGAGCCGGCGAGGGCCCGCTCTCCCGACATGCGCACAGGTCACTCTCCTGGGCGCACGATTCAGGAAGCCCAGGTATGCTAATTAGGGCCACGGGAAAAAGAGGTGCTAGGGACACTAGCGCGTCCCTAGCGCGTCCTTTTTGACAGAAGCGGCGGCTGTCAGTGGGTTTGACAGCCGACGCTCAATTTTAGCAGCGTCGGTTCTCGAACCCGTTGACAGCCACGGGTTCGGAAAACGGACGCCGGCTAAATTGAGCGTCCGTCTTCCAACCCGCGGGCAGATTTTAAATTTCTTTTTTTAATTTTAAATTTTTTTTTACTTTTGGGGCCTCTGACTTAATATTGCTATGATATTAAGTCGGAGGGTGTACAGAAAAGCAGTTTTTTCTGCTTTTCTGTGCACTTCCCCGGCGCTGGCAGAAATTAACTCCTGCCTTTGGCAGGCAATAATTTCTGAAAGTAAAATGTGCGGCTTGTCTGCACATTTTACTTTCTGGATCACGTGGGAATTACTAATAGGCCCATTAACATGCATTTGCAAGTTGCAGGCGCCATTAGTTTTGGAGGGGTTGGCCACACATTTTTGATGCGCTATTACCCCTTACTGTATAAGGGGTAAAAATAGCATGTCGAAAACGCGCGGCCAAACGTGGGCTAACAGTGCGCTCGGCCTGAGCGCACTGTACTGTATCGGCCCGATGGTAAGTAACAGATTGCAAACCAAGGGAAGGCTTTCAAAACCAAACCATTCAAGTTTTCCTCTGGTTCTAAATAGCACTCAGTTCTCAGATCTGACTGGGATATGCCCAACCCCCTTTCAACACTGCAATATGGTTGATTGGGGCTAATTTGCATGCATAATTGGGCCATTGTTGAAAACAAGATGCTGGGCTTGATGGACCCTCAGTTTGACCCAGTATGTCAAGTTTTTATGTTTTTAAGTAATAATTACCTCGTATCTTGCATCTGAGGGCAGCTGGATTGCTGAAGATAAGACGAAGACTTTACAGGTTTCATTTCAGCTTGCAATTCTGTGCATTATTATTTTGACTAGTTTCTTCATACATATTCTTAGTACAGTGTATACTGAAGGGACACTGATGACTGTGGGCCATAATGCACCCAAAAGGGCATTTGTGGAATCTATGTTTTAAGGATTTTCTCCTATTTTGGGCCCGAGTCACTAAACTGTTTTCCTTCCCATAGACACAGAATGGGGAAAAATGCTTACGACACAGGACAAGGGGAGAAGCCCATCAGCACATCTGGCCTTATGTTTGCTATAAAATCATGTACGTTTTTGCATTCTTTTGGCTGTGGTGCTGTTTTCTGTAATTCCAGGGGGGGGGGGGGGGGGGGGGGGGGGTTCCTTGGAGAAAGAAGAATGGTACAGACTCCACCTTAAGCCTGCATTTTGGAAAGCATCCCCGTTACTGTTTACTCCGCTACTCGCACAAGCACAGCCTTACTGCACTTTAGCTTCCCGAGATCCCTTTGAAAAGACATTTTAGCACCCGGAACAGGTTTTCCCCCGCAATATAATTTGCAGGACATATAATATCAAAGGCCTAAAGGGCCAGTCATTCTTATCTATGCTCATATCTGACCTAGGACTCTTCCTGAGTAGCTCACACATATAAAGGTTAACCAACAAAATAACAATAATAATAGTATGGAACTAAGCAGATGTGTAGTTTCCAATCAAGTTAGACATTTTCATTCTTTTACCTCCTGTGCCCTTCTGATTTATCAAGTTTCTTCATTTCTTTCTATCCCATGGGGAAAAGAGTTGGATAGGATACCTTACTAAGTACCTCAGGTCAGGGCCTTTACAAATAAATTAATTTAAATAAAAAGTTAAGATTAGAAAATTAATCTCAATGGCTACACAACAGTTTTATTTGAAAAAGATTTAACAAATAATAGAATTTTAACTCTGAAATTCATTGCCGGAGGATGTGGTTAGGGCAGTTAGTAGCTGGATTTAAAAAAGGATTGGATAAGTTCCTGGAGGAGAAGTCTATAAACTGCTATTAAATTAATCAGGTTGACTTAGGGGTGCTCCAAAGCTGGAAGATGCGTGCAGGCTGGCGTGCACCCTGCAGATTTTAAAAGGCGCCCGCATACGCACATATCTCCCAGTAGGCTCACAAAACTTTTTTTTTCTGAAAAAGGGGCAGGAGAGGGGAGTGGTATGGGCAGGGCATGAATGAAACCAGGGCGTAAATACTTACATGCACAAGTGTGCGCTGGGGTCCTCTACCGTGTAAACTTTACTTCTGCTATGGATCGCATGTAAGTCCTAAAACAAAAACAACTAGGCTAGTCAGCTGGGTTTGAAGGGTCAGGGATAACGATATAAAGGAGAGTAATTAACTAGGGGGATTAGGAAGTCCTATCGTTTACCGGGGCAAACTGGGGAAACTGGTAATTGCATCGACAGGTGTGTCTGCTAAAACTCCCCCACTTACGTGGTAGAGGTGGCATTTTCACACACAGGCGCGCATCCATATAAAATTGTGCACACATGTATGCGTGTACAGCCTATTTGAACGTGCGTATGTTATAAAATGGCCTCATCCTTTGGTGCGAGCTGACCATCGCACATACATGTGTGCCTGCATACCAATGTCAAAGTTACTGTCTTGGGGATTGGCCACTGCTACTACTGGCATCAGTAGCTTTGGATCTACTTAGTGTTTGGGTAATTGCCAGGTGATTGTAACCTGGATTGGCCACTATTGGAAACAGGATGCTGGGCTTCATGGACCCTCGGTCTGACCCAGCATGGCAATTTCTTATGTTCTTAAGTAATAAGTATCTCATATTTTGCATTTGGGGCAGCTGGATCGCTGAAGATAAGAGGAAGACTTTAAAGATTAGATTTCAGCTTGCAATTCTATATATTGGCTAGTTTCTTCAGCTTTGGCTTCTGGACACATCATCCCACCCAAATTACCTGGGGAATGGAAGGACATATGATGAAGCAGGGCGCTGCGAGTCTCTTCTCCCTGGTAATTTTCTGAACTTTTCATCCTTTTTACCAATGACCTGCGGCTCAGCGGCTCCTGCTCGCCTTGGCTGCCCTCCTGAGCTGCAGGACTACCTCTACGGCCACCAGATGCCGCCACAGGAACACTTTACAGAGTTCTGGGACCAGCCCGGCACTGACTGAATGATCACACGTTTATTAGCACTAATGGGTTGGCTCAGCTTTTTAAGCATCCAAATTTACGCCTAGCACAGGTAAACGTATTAACATACAATGCAATTGGCAGACGATTTGGGATGAGAAATTATTTAAATACTGCAGAGTAAACAGTTCAGAGGGTAAGAATAGAAAGGGTTGTCAGAGTTATAACTCTTCCTAGTTTCTAAAGGATAAACTCAACTAGACTTTTACGCCTCTAACGAAAAATATATTAATAGTTGCTTCAAATTATTCAGATTGAAGTATCAAGTTTCCTATGTTCAATCTATTTTATTAAGTGACTATCAAAAGGAATATTTATGGAATATTTATGGAATATCCTGGGAAATAAATTATTATTTTTTTATTCTTATTTTGGGCTGTGTTTGAGGAATCTCGCTCCGGTTTAGATGTTTTTACAGTGCTACAAACTAGAGGTTAAATTAAAATACAGCTGAAAATAGCAAAGTGATGTAGACTGTTCTAATCCGCTTTATGGCGCGAATTATAATGCAATAATAGGGGAAACGCTTTATTTTAGAAATTATATCCTGCCCGTATTTTGCAACAGGAATAAAGAAACTATTGTATTCGCGCACAAAATGTATTGTATTTGACCCGTAAACACTTATATATGCATTCGTTTCATTCTGGAGCATGCCAAATAAAGTAGTTGGGGGTCATTCCTCCAGCGCGTACAGCTATTTTTTTTTTCTTAACAAAATCTTTTGCGACAAAAAAAAAACAAAACAAAAGAGATCAGTTATTTATCATTTATCTGAGGGTAATAGCAAATTTCCTACCACCATATTCCTGGATTTTCGTAAATCGGAAGAAGTGCGATTCCCCCAATTTAGAAAAAAAAAATCCTAATTTACAGACCCGGTGAATGGGTTTTAAAATCTGTGCGTGCATGAGGGGCGGAGGAGCGAGAGAGATTAAATACGATAGGTGCCAAGCCCTTGCGCTTCAAAAGCACGCAGCAATTTTTGTTTTCGTCTATTACTAATTTAAGATTAATTTCATCCACAACAAACTAAGCAGGCTTGTTGAAAATCAAGGGATTTTTTTTTTTTTTTTTTGCTTACTGCTGGAAATGAGAATCACCCATTTCCCAAGCGATGAAGCCTCTGAAAACTGCTGTCTGCTCGCTCCCCGCCCCCACCCACCCCGGAAAATCATAGCCCCCTTTCCTTGGAATACCAAATCAGGTCTCGGTTTTCCATATAAAATGTTAGACGGTTGCATGTTTTTGTATGGGAAACTTAGAAAAGAAAGTGAGCAAGGAAATTCTAGGCGCTGCCTTTTAATCAGACGAACGTAATACATTTGTCATTAATTAGTCTAAATAAAAGATATCACCTGCAACTTCTTTCTTAACTTTTATTTATTTTCTATCTATCCAAGTGGATGAAAACGGCCAGCACAATACTCTACACTGGGAAAAAAATTTTCCAAGTAAGGGGAAAGCATTAAAATAAAAGAAAAAGTTATACTTCAGAGAAAAGATTTCAAAACTGTACAAATGTTTTTAATAAATGGGGTCCCCCTCCCCTTTGAGCTGAATTGGTTACGATCTAAGTTTCCCAACTGAGTTTTATAAGAATAAATGTCCTGGTTTTTTTACTGAAACTTCAACAAAGTCTTATTTATGTAAGGTGCCTATTTTAAGCTTTTATGATCATTAGAAGTATCTCTGTTTATTCTGAAAGGAAATTTCCAATGTGTGAGTTCGCCAGAAAAGCAAACGTTTGTCTTTTCCTTTTTTTTTTTTCTCCTCCTTCAGGTATAATCGCAATCAAAACTCCTTATCTGTAATGAGACTTGGCAGTTTTGCAAGCAGGCTAGTTGTATGTGCGAGGCTTTAAGTGTAAATTGTTAAAAAAAAATAAATCCTGAAATTAAATTGTTTCCCTTGGTATACGCAAATATATGCATCTGTCACAGTTCCCGTTATTGTAGTTTCAGAGACTGCGATTTTAGTGAAAAAAAACAACCAAAAAGTTTTGAAAATTCATATACCAAAGTGTCCAGCCTTCAGAGAATAATGTTTTCTTAAAGGAGAAAAAGAAGCTGAAAACCAGATCTGAAAATTGCCAGGTCGCCAAGAGTCAAATTTCAGAAGAGGAGGAGGGAGTCCTGCAAACTAAGATTTTCCCGTTAAAAACGCTCACAAAGATGGATGACTTAATGCACTAGATTGAAACTTGCAAGCAAAATCAGGATAAAAAGAAAATTATGTTTGCCTAGTCATATTTTGGATAAACCTTCAGGGGAACACAAACTAAAAATGATAAATATATATGCACTATATTTTAATAATATTTTGTTACAAATCCATAGGAAACTAGATACACCATAATTTAGGAATCAAATAAAATTTCAAATTTAAAGTTACAAATGTCATCAAAAGAAAAAATGTTAAAATGCAGACTAATTTCCAGAAAGAGAGAGAGCGCACGAGAGACAGACATAGAGAAGGATTGGTGTTAAAAACCAAGTATGAGGCCAATCTTCCATTTTTTTAAATGTAGATTCCGCTTTTCAACACTTCAAAGCGGATTACCTTTAGGTATCAGGTATAATCTTAAAATCCCGAATTTTAAAATTGGATTGTGTCATCACAGGCTGTTCTTCAAAGGAGCAATCTTGCTTAAAACTCGGAACTGTTCCAATTATGTACTTTACACATCTAATTATCTATCTATGTATCTATATATAGATCTATCTATCTATAAAGGCAGATAATATATAAATATATAACTAGAAGGGATAAACAGAACGATTGATATAGATGATAGAAGATAGATCTACACACAGTATAGAGAAATTTCCTCTATATAATTAGATGGGATAGATAGAGAGAGACAGACAGACAGACAGACTATCTACAGTTTTCTAATTGTTCTCACTGTTACGAGCAATGCACATGTATACTGGTTTCTTAATGCAAGAATGAGGGAATTGAATTCCAACGTTTTTAGGGTTGTCTTGGGATTCTCCTCGGTAACGTTGCATCAAGGTAGGATTCAACTAGTACAGGAGAACAGGTCTGTAGATATGCAAGCTTGTTCACTTCCCTTGGTGGATTTCTGCCTGCCTAAAGATGGAATCCTTTATTTACAAGCGAAAAATATTTCACTGAAGCACTTCGGATAATAAATGGGTGGCCAGCAGGTAAAAAGTAGTCTGGTACTTAAGGTGATTCAGTTCCAGACTGATCTTTATCTATTTTAGACCAGGGCAATATAACTCTTTAGCAGACTAGAGGGTCACTTGGAGTGAGAGATGGCGAGACGGGATGATAGATAGGGGCTGAGGAGACCACTTTTTGGGTGCTCTTTTCTGTCTGTTTTATCTGTGTCCGTTATACTATCGCACTCACCTAAACTGTGTATATCGTGCTCTCTATTAAATATCACATAATCTTTTCCATGTATGAGTAAAATTAGGGCACATACATTCTGGGGGGGGTTTTCTTTACTACATTTGCAAAATAAAATCGCAAACAAACAAGAAACATACAACCCTTCCCCTCCCCCCTCAAATTACTGCAATATGCGTTTCTATTTAGTGATATTAAAGATATACAGGAACATAAAAGGCCTTTAACTAGACATTTTGGACTAAAACCTACATCAGACAGACACACCGTTCTAAAAAGGAGTCCCTCTGTTATCAAAATGTGAAGGAAAACTGTCACGCTCCAGATTTAAGTATAAAAGACCAAAACAGGGGCACACCCTGATAAATAATAGAGCTGTGTATTGCACATAATATTTGAACAGAAGTTTTTTTCCAGCATAAATGGAATTTTGCTGGCTGACATTTCTTCTTTTCCAGGCTAAGAACTAAATCAGATTGCGGCGGGAAAGACAGACAGGCTAAAGGATAAATCAAGGACACCTGTTTGTGCCTGGTCCCTTCCCCAAATCAAAATATTGAAACAACAATAGTTATAATAAAAATGATAGATTAGGGCAATAAGGGATCCGAAGTGATTGCACATTTTGTCTTATGAAAAAGAAAAAAAAAGCGCTTTTCTCGGAGATTATTTGCTTTGATTTATGGTGCAAAGAGTGAAAATAGCTGTCAAATGGACCTGATAGACTAGAGGATTAAATCCTCAATCCTTTCCTAATTATGCTACTCCCCTGCAGTGTAGATTACAATACATCTGAGTGCTGCAAAAAAGATAAAAATAATAATATAAATACAAATCATAATGGTCATGAAGGGATAAAGCAGACTCCAGGGGTGATTTTGTTTTTGTTTGTGCAATAGGAGTGGATAAAATTGATTTAAACATGACTACCGCACATGCATGTGCATGTGCATTAATGCTAAAAATAGAAAAGATGCCTAAAGTTTCTATTCAAATGACTCTTCATTTTAGTAATATTTAATAAAACAGCATTTCCATGGAACTGTTTAGAAAATCCCTCGGGAAAGTCGCCCTGTGCTATCAATGACGATGGTAAAAAAATACCTCTGAACATATCCCTAGGCAGCGAACAGAAAGAATTTTGAAGTTTTTAGTAAAGATTTCATATTTTTTTTTTATTCTGCTTTTTGGCACCTCAAAGCGGATCACGTTGAGATACTTCAGGTATTTCGACCTTAACTCCAAAGGTTTTCTTCCAGGGGAATAAAGCGCTTATTTAGTTTTGAAGTTCGCTTTTCTTTCATTTGGGACCCGAGCCGTGATATGTTTTGGCACATACCTGAGAGGTGAACGTCCATTTGTTTAGGGAATGTGAACAGAAAATTATAAACGTTTAAACCTGTTTGAAATTTGCATTAGAAAAACGTGTAGATCTGAAGACTTTAGTCTGACCAGGTATAGGAAGCCAAGCCAAAGACGATCTCAGGTTCAAGACAGAACCCTTAGGAAAGACAACGGTTTGTTTGTTTTTTAAATAGTTTTTTTTCTCAGAAGTTTCAGGATCCCTTCAATCTAATCTTGGAAAACGTAAATGTTGTTTGTTTTACTTAAATGCAATCTGTTTGAAATGCATTTAGTGTAATAAATTATTTCTTTGAGTCGATATCCAATTGACTGATATTATAGTCTGAATGAGGTGGACAGCGAGCAAGGGAGAAGAGCTGGAACAGAAGAGTTGGGGGTGGGGGTTTCATGCAGAAGGGAAGTGTTTGTTGCTGCAATCATCAGAACATCTGACGCTACCTTGGAATAACAAAGTAAACATCAGTACCTAACTGCTTATGCCTGGAGGCGGGATTTTGCAATGGAAGGAAACCCCTGGACAAATGTCCGAGGAATGGGGACCGATTAACCTGCTGTTTGTAAACTTCTTATCATCCATTATTAAAAAAAAAAAAAAAAAGAAAAAACAACAGACTATAGGGAATTAATATTTTAATCAAGCCACAGTAGCAGGCATACTGAAACATGCAGGTATTTTTATTTCACGTAACAAAAATAACATATGTCTCCCATATTAAGACATCTGACTTTTTTTTCTTATTTAACATGTTTTCCTTGCCTAACTACATACATACTCAGAAAAATGACAGAAAACCCTTACAAAATAGTGTTGATGTTATAGTTTTAACATTTAATGTTCGGGGAAGACTCATTCTCCAAAAGCACCAGAAAACTTCTACTATGAAGATTTATATTGAAAAAAAAAAGATTAATTAGCAAGAAATCAAATTCTTAGAAGGAAGATCTGTAAAAGATTTGAATCAGGAAAGCAAGTCACTTTCATCTTAGGTCTGTAGGTGGCGCTCCACGCCAACACGAATGACCACAGGACAGCCAAGCAGCCAGCAACGAGCCGGGAGAGCAATAAAATCATTGGAGGCGCCAGGTGAGTAATAGACAGGATAATCCAGAGAGATTGCTTGCTGTTTACTTCTATCCACAAGCGCCACAATAGTTACTGATTAACGTTACTATATACAAATGAGATACACAACAGATAAACCAGTTCGAAGTCAGCCGACCCACCTATAGGTCACAGTTCTTTCTTCGGCTCTGTTGGGAGCATTAGATTATCTCAGTATTAAATTCCATTTAAAAAAAAAAAGTTCAGGATAATTAATTTAAAAAGCGGTGTGATTACTAATCCTGTTTGTCTGTTTATTTCAGAAATAAAAGTTAAGAAAAGAAAGAAAGCTCCTTGGACTGATGGGATAGGTGTGGTCAGAGGATGTCTGCCACTTTACCACTTCTACAACGGGAACAAATGTTATCTCTCTGTGGATACGGATGAGCTGTGCGAATAAGGGTGCTCTACCAGAATGGCGATGGAGACTTTACCGAGTTAAAATCACAATAAAACAAACGAATAAATAAAAAGCAAATCACACGATCCTCTAACAATTCCTTGAAAATGTCCCCAGTATGGAATCATTTGAACTCAAATAGAAAAGTACCTTGCAGTATCTATATCTAAATATGTATCTATATCTATAGATATAGATTTAGATATAGATATACACACACACATTGATGTATTTGCGTTTTCAGTCTACTGCAAGTAAACCGATTCTGTAATACGGTTTTTATTTACTTAATCTTTTATATGTGATATCCCTGATTAAATATTTAATTGGGTAAAAGGGCTCTGTGAAGGTCACGAGATGGCTATAGTATTCTATATACGAACACACACATGCACACTTATACATAATATACTATTACACACTATCGAACTGAGCGAAATTCATTTTCCACGGCCAGCGTAATGAAACCAACAAATAATTTAAAGACAAATTTCCGAAGGAAGTCTTAGGGAAATCTACATACAGATCATATGATCATTTCCCAAAATTTTGTGCAGATTTCTGGGAACGCATTTTCGTTTCTACACTGGTTAATGTAGATGGATGCAGGCTTTTTAAACATGTGGCTCTGTTGTCTTCGGAGCACTCAAAATCGGTACTTTTTTTTTTTTTATAGTAAGGCAATTCATATTCGTGACGGTTTTTCCCTATCTTAAGCCATAGCTTGAGCAAGGAAATGGAATTGTAATTGTTATGATTTAAAAGATAATTAGTTTTATTTCGTAGGGATTTTCAATGCAATTGGCCCTATGCTTCTAATGGAAAACGTCGATAAACCTCGAGGTTGCACGGGCAAGGGCAATGCTGCCTCTGAATTCCATTGCCAATTCTCCATTTCTCCGTGTTCGTCTACATTACAAAGTTTTAGACGTTTTAATACTGGGGGGTGGGGGGAGGGGGAAGCTGGCAAGGGCGAGGGAGACACTCTGGTAACACCTCAAGACACTCTAAGCTAACTATTAACATCTTCAAATGAGAACATTGCATATGAAGTCGAGCGATGGGATGAGGCTCTGGCAAGAACAATGAGCGACGCTGCCAATGTAAGTTTGTTTTTTGATTTTTTTTTTCTGTTTGACCTCCAAGGCCTCCGATAGCTCTAGCTAGGATATTAAATCAGTTATTAAATACAGGATTTGACTGAAACTGTGCTTGTGTTTAACATCCTTGGGGAAAAAACATTCAAAATGAGATGTCAGTGCCAAATAAGAAACCAAAATATTTCCTCCGAATTAGAAGCAAGAAAGAGCATGTGTGCTGTTACTTGTCCATGGTTTTAAGGCTGGTTCTTTTAGATGTAGAAGTGGATTTTAAAATGCGACTAGTCCAGATCTCTAGTTTTTCTCTCTCTCTCGACGCACAAACACACAATACCGATTTACCTCCACCACCCATAATTTACCTGAATCTGTATTCATTCCGCGTGAAAAGGGTGTTGCACATAGGGAAGTGACAAGCACAGTAAGATATCATTCAGCCCGGTGGGGGCGGGGGAGCATTCTCCACAGGTCCAGAAGTCGGCCTTTGTAAATGAGACCTTTAACGTACTGGCAAACTTAACAGAACTTTATCTTCCTCAACAAAAATATTGTTTTTTCCCAAGAGCTTAATTTTTCAAATGTTTTCTTTCCTGCCACTGTAGTAAAACTCTTTGAAATAAAACAACTGGATTTTTAAATAGCTGTTCTGGATCTCTACATTCAGCTACACACCAGATAAAAGTTTCTATAAAGGAATTTAAGAGCACGGTTCAGATACATTTCAATAAAAATTTATTGAAATTCAGTGACTTTTAAAAGAAAAATACAGAAAAAAAACCAAGGACTTGCCAACAGTTATTATAACACAAAATATACCTTCATCTTTTATTGTTTTCTTAGCCAGCTCGACTTTCAAGCTGTGAATATATGAACCAACTTAAACAAGAACAACAACAATTATAATAAAAATCTTTTTTTTTCCTTTTGACACACCAAGAAATTGGAAACATATTTATATTCTTCATCGTCACTAGTAAAGTGTGTTGTCTGCTTATTAATATCATTATTTTTGAACTGGATAGTAGCACTTTTAACACTGAAAACAATGATTAAAATAACTACAATGGCACATTTTTTTCTTTTATCTTCTTTTCCTTTTGCATTCATCTCTTTTGGAAAATCAAGGTTAGATTTGCATGATCAAACAAAAACGTGAAACATGAATGGCGAATATCAAACCCAGCACAAAGGTTTCAAAATAATGATTTTCAAATGAACATGACGAAAAACAAAACCAAAACAGAGACAGATGTATTCTTATTTACACGGATATTTACAATGCCAATAAATTAAAGTTTAATTTTGAGAATTCATATTCCACTTATTTACATGTTATCAAATAATTACATAAATACGGTTTTTTTTTAATAATAACCTCCCTTTCGCTTTAAATTTTTTAAACCTTGTTATTGCATATACAGGAAAAAGGAAAGGCTGTGAGATAACTAGGTTAAATTGCCCATAAAATAAATTCATTTTTTGCCCTTTTGTTTTTACCTATTTTCCCTACTAAGGAAAAAAAAAAGGGGATGAGAAGGGGGGATGTTTTTCTCCTAGAATTGAAAGGAGCATTGAGTAAAGAAAGCTAAGCTATTATGGATCATGCAACAGCTATATGGGGCCTCTTAGAACATTTCAGTATTAGTAATAAGACACAGCTCATCGCTGGGGCTTAACTTCAAACCCACACGAAAAATAATTGTGAACTTGATTTAGAGTCAGTAACTGATATGCAACTTTACCTGTAGGATGGATTCTTACTTTTTAAATCATCCTTTTCCAAAGTTAGGTTTAAATTTTACACAGCGCAAATAAAAGCCCTCTCTGAGATGCTAACTCTCATCCCTAAAGGTAGTCTTCTGTTTTTAAAGAGGATGGTAAATATATAGCAGCTTTCAAAAATCCCCTCATCATACAAAGTCGGTTTTTTTTTTGTCCTAGGCAAACAAGATGCGTGTGTGTGGGGGGGGGGGGGGGGGGGGGATATGCAGACCTATCCACTGTGTGATACATAAATCTATATCTGTATCTATCTATAGATAGATAGATAGATAGATAGATATGAAACAAAGTGCATTTCGAAACTGATTTCGGAATGAGAAAATGAAAGGAGCCTGTCTTGGGCACCTCCCCTCCCTCACCCCCCCACCAAGGGGGCTAAAGGCTATTTCATGGGGATCCACTTCTTGATCTGTCTTGCTTGGATTCCAGTCCACTCACAAGGCGCTGGATGTTTTGCAGTTCACTGGCCGCTTCCTTCTCTGGGCAGAGTTTAGGGGATAAGGACACCGAAGAGAGCGTCGAAGACCTGCTGGTCAGCTCCGAGCCGGAATCCAGGGCCATGGACGCGGGGCTCGCCGCCAGGCTGGTAGATTTGCTCTCCGCGGTGCTGCTGGGCACGCTGTGCAGGGCGGTGGTCAGCAGGCCGCCGCTGTCGGGCAGGGGCACGGGGATGGAGTACGGGCTGTACCTCAGCCTGGGCCGCACCGCGTTGAGAAAAGGGTGCCCACGGTGCACGGAGCTAGACGCCGCTGCCGCCGCCGCCGCCGCCGCCGCCATGTAGGTATAAGGGTAAGAAAAGAGGCTTCCGAAAGGAGACATGGCCAGACCCTGCAACAGAAACAAGAGAAGGGTCAGTGATCCCTTTCTGAGTACCGGCAGCTCAAGAGGGGAGGCAGAGAGGAAGGGAGAAGACACGTCCAAAGAGACCGAGGTTCACTCAAGGAGAGAGAAGAAATAAAGGGAAGCGTCATTATATGTGCCAATTCAACTTAGAAATCATTTTCCACGGTACAAGTGCCGCTCTTTTTCTTGGAAAAGATGCACAGGCAGTTCTTTGTCAAGAAAAATAAAGTTTGAAATGAACAGAAACCAAGTGAATCCAATCATATTTTGTTAATGTTTATGCGGTTAGAAAAAAAAAAAAAACCAAACAACCTAATAATTAATCTATAGAAAAATAATGTGCATACATAGAGTTGCCTATTTCAGAAACCATTGGTGGACCAATGGTTGATGAGAAAATGGCAATAAAATAAAATAAAAAAATTCCTCAAATTATTTCTCTACGGGCATGAAGCACTACATGGCTAAAGGTGCTGTCGGTCAATAAAATTCAATCCCATTTTCCACCAACAGAATTGGAAATGCAATTATTATTAAAATCCTGTAGAAAAAGAAAGGAGCACTAAAGAATACCCTCCATATTTCTCACAGAAAATACCTGTACACTAATAAATAACCCTGCTGGTCTGATCTGAAATCGAGATGAAAACGAAAACTCAAGCCCCCAAAGACAGTTTATAATCGGAAATCAGAAAAAGCACATCATCTTATGTTGCCGGCAGTTTACTATAGGACTAGTTCTGCTTGCTTTTTATTATCAGCATTCTTGCTGAAGGCACCAAATTAGTAGAGATTGGTAATGCAATTCACCTTTAGTGTAATATTTTATGTTCAGTCATTTTTTTTATTCGTATTTAAATATAACATCAGCTGCGAGTGTGATATTTTATATTTACAGATGATTTCATTAAACTGTGGCTTAAAATCTGTTTACTGAGAAAAGAACGGGGAGGTTTGTGCTTGAAATAAAATTTGTTGCTAGAAAGATTTGAAGTAATAAGGAAAAAAGTTACAAGAAATAAAAAGCAGGTCGATATTTTTTTTTTTTTAATTCATTCAGAACCAAAATGATTTCCTAAGGTTTGTGTGTAAACGTTAATTGTTGGAAAGGCCTAAGGATTTTTCTTTTTGGACTTTGGAAGCAAACAAAACCCCTAGTCCACAGTTAAATGTAAGTAGGAAGATCACCTCCCCAAAGGAAGGGGGCTCTGTCCAATAATACCTGAGAGGCGAGGAGGTGTTGCTGGAGGTGAAAGGGTAAGGTGGCAGCCGATGCCCCAGAAAGTGCTTGCGTTGATGCAGCCATGGCTGTGGTGTCTATGCCGCTGACACCCGTGGATGCTCCGGAGACTGTGGTCAGCAAGGGGCCCATGCCAGCAGCTGCCATGCTGGAGAAAGTTCCTCCCATGGCAAACTGATTAGGGTGGAGAAGAAGAGGGTGGCCACTGGTCAAGGGGTTAAAAAACTGTTGCCCCCCCAGGCCAGGAGGAAAGCCCAGGTGCTGCAGATGTCCGTGGCCTAGATGGGAGTTACTGTCCGTCTGAACCGTTAAAGGGGCATAGGGCTCTTTGGGCAGGACCCTGGGCTCGTCCATCTTGGGTGGCTCCCTGATGGGACTCCGGAGACCTTCCCGGCCGAGGGCCCTGCTGCTGGAGGAGATTGCGGCAGGGCTGTGCCTAGAGTCAGGGGAGCTTTTTCCTGTCCTACTGCTCTGTTCCCTGGCTCTGCTGAGCGATTCGGAGGCAAAGAGGTGAGCTTTGGGTGGACTGCCCCTCTCCTTGGGCTCTTCCGTGGTGGTGGTAGAAATTTTCCCAGAATCACTGGCTTCTTGCACTGGGTCATATTTACTTTCGGCATCGCTTTCTCCTTCACTATGACACAAGTCTGAAAAGAGAACGAGCATATTTAGACTGTATCCACCGTGAAGAACACACAGTATAGAGATTTCTGAGCACATTTTGAACCCATCATGCTAGGTACCGCTCTATATTCTAAACATATACATTTCCTTTGGTTGCTTTAACTTGCACCACTTTTTAATTCCCGAAAGCCTTTTTTTTTTTTTTTTTTAAACAAAATACAAAATAGACTATGGACCTGATTTTTTAAGCTTTCTTTTCCCATTTTGGGTCCCTGCTGAAAAAGTAAATCAAACACATATCTAATTGTTGCACTATAACATACCGCAGTACTCTTCTTGTTTTTCAGGGAATTTCTTTCATTCTGAGGCAATACACACAATCTTGGAAAAAGCAGGGGGCTTGGACATTTTATCCAGAGCCTGTAAGCCTTATGTAACTGACCAGTCCTATTAAAAACCAGGTTGCAGAGAACAGAACTGACAAGAGAATATTAAGAAGCTACAAGCTGTAATTAAAATCTTTCTAAAGAAGGATTTCTCTAATATTTCCAAGAAAACAATCGTCTGCCCTCCAAAGAACCTTGAATTTGCTGTATCAGTCAGGCCGGCCTGAATTGCAAGACACTGTGCAGTGTGCAAGGACATACAGACAGATACATGTATAAGGTACTGCCTTGAAAGTTGGAAACCACTTAAGACAAGAAACAATACACATTTTAGTAGTCTTCCCTTTAGTACTGTGCTGGATGCAATGTTTAAAAAGATATCTAATGTGTAGAGGAAACTCTTTAAGGTGATACTACTATAATACAATCTTAAATATCCTTTGATTCTTCGGACCAGCGCTAGCCACTCCTATCCTTCCCTCAGACTGTCCTTTAGATAACAAAATGAAGACTTAAGGGGTCAGTCATAGAAAAGAGAGGCGTGGGTGGGAATGAGATGCCACATGAGATTAAACTCACCTTTGAGGTTGGAGGTGCCTACGGTAGACACAGTCGGAGAAGAAGACTGCGCGAAACATTTAAACGCAGTCTGCTCACTGGAGGACTCGTCCGAAGTGGCATTGTCCTTTTTCTGATCGTCATAAACTCGCATTGATTGCAAGGTTAGTTGTTTTCTGCCAGGAAAAAAACCCAAATACATCTCAGAACATCACGGCTGGGTTTATGCACCAATTCCAGGCAATATGCACACAAGCAAATCATCCAAAATCTCTAAGCAACTGGAGTTTGCAAATAGTAAAGACGGGAACGTATTTTCTTAACCGGACAGAAGGAAGGGGGGGGGGGGGAGGGGGGTCTGCTCCAGAGTTCACTTTTTTCCTTGGGGAGGAAGACAAATAACAGAAAATTTTTTTTTTCAGGCAAAAGCCAACAGCTGAGGAATGAACCTGTGTTATAAAAATGTGGAAAGTTGTAATATTAATGGGCACATAAGTCCGGTGATTACTGACTAGCCTTTAATTGCACGACTATCCGTAGGGCAAATGGTTTACATGCTACCTTGTCTTACAATACAGTGCGATTGCTGGGATTTTTTCCATCAAACATTACATAGTGAAATGAAAAACGTCTAGCTGATAAGAGAATAAAATAGTATCGGTGTAGCAGCATGTTCGAAATTTTAGTGGAATTAATCATATTTTGTCTTAACATTTTCTGAAGACTAACCCACTTTAACAAGGTATATTTATTTTTTCCTGCATCAAAATGTATTAGAAAAAATAAAAGCACCTAAATCTATTTTGTACTTTCCTAGCTTGTCAAAGACCTGGAGTATTCATGGATATCATATCTCATGAAATTCACACTGCCTCCTCCTCCTCCCTTACTTCCACCATCTGTAGGAAAACAGTTCCTTCTACACCTAATCAGATTAAATATAGGAATAAAATTAGTTTGATTTAATCATTACCAGTTTTGTAAAACTTTAAAGTTACATTTGTTTGGAATTTTTACAGTGACCGTAATCAAGGATTTATCTTTGCTGTCCTTAATTGCGCGGGTGTTATCACTATTTAACACACTAACACGTTCATTTGGGAGGCAATAACATTTGTGCTGTCTCCAGTCACTTTTTTTTATTTGGAGATAGCGAAAAGGGAGTTTCACAATGGGTGTGGACAGTGTCCAAGCCAAGGTGAAGCAGGCTATCTCTGCTGAACACTTCTCTCCGACTCACCTCTTCTCTCTCCTTCCATTCCCAGTGTCACGAAAGCCTTTTGCGAATGGATTGTTGTCAATTTTTAATTGGGTAATCTTAAAAAAGGGTTAATAGGGAAGAAAAACAACAAAGGTCAGACCTTGTTTTCCCCTTTTTTTGCTGCACTTTATTGCTAGTTTCAAAAAGTTGAATGCTTGCTTGATATTTCACATAAAACTAGCTTGAATTTTGCAACTGGATAAAGACATAATAGTTGTGAATGCCTAATATCTAAAATATACGGTTTTTATATTTCAACGAATTCTCTGTTTCATCTTTCAATAGGAAACCGATGCTAGCATAGTGCACTGAAAGGATATCATTATGAACAGTAATCTATTCAAATGGAGCTTAAATTAAGTGTTTTATATGCCATAATTAGCTCTATATCTGCCTTATGCCTACTATAATATAAAATCCTTTAGATGTGAAGAGCATGAAACAATGGGAAGAATTGGAGACACAATGTAATCAGAAAAGTGTTTTGCTGTTTAAAATATATATGTTTGATTATGAAAGGGTGCCAGACTCCCTTTCCTAATTTTGAGTTCGTGGCTACCAGAAGTAAGGCGTTTAATCCATTAATTCTCGGCAAGATCTGCTCCTCCTTTCTTTCGTGTTTTTATAGACAGTATCTAATTGAATGTTTTAAGGCAGGGGGTGTTCTAATAATTAGGGTTAAAAAAAAAAACCAAATATTAAGTGCCATCTGACAAAGATATGCGAATGTGGTGGGCACTCGGCGAATCTCTCAGGACTGGCTTGGAAGCCTGATTTTTTTTTTTTTGCTAAACTTCGTTATTATTATTCCTTTCCCCCTCCCCCAATATCATCCCCGTCTGATATTTACACCCTCACCTCTGTTGAGCAAGCATCGCTATAAAATTTGATCACCTTGGGTGAACAAATGCCTCAAGAAATCAATGCATTTCTACCATGGGAGGGGGAGGGGGGTATTTTAAAAAGATCCATAGCATATATCTATATACATTTATTACTCAAGCATTAATTTCTTTGCCTGTTTTTAACACAAGAAAAAAGCCATAATTTATTGTATATAGGATAGCTAGATAGACGGTTTATCAGATATCAAATGAATTATGGAATGTATTTTCGACCATCATAAAACATAACAGGGCAACAACGCTTTCAGTTCAATTAAAATAAAATATACTCTTCTTCTAATTGCTTTGCCAATAAGAAAGATGCTTTCATCTTTAATGGTCTGGGGCCGGAATGATGGCTCCATCTTAACTGAAACCTTGTTGACAAGCTCATCAGAAAGGACTTGTTCCTCGTCACCACAAAGCATACCAATTGTGTTAAATGGCACATCAAAGTTGCCTTACGAAATAGCTGGACTATCCCTGCTGTACTTGTGCACCTTGTCCTACATTTTGCCAATGTTACTGTAATCAGATTTTTTTAAATTTTCCAAAATATAAATAAATCCTACCGGTTTTTATTAAAATACGAAAAACAATTAAACGTCAGCATCTTAGAATCCACAACCTCCACTTCATCTCCCCTTTCCCTCCCAACACACCTTTTTTTTTTTTATTAAGGCCCCATGTGGCTAAGAAAACATGCCAGAGTGAAGATACTAGATTCAACTTGATTAATTATAAAGATTTCACCACTTCCTCAGGTCGAGTAAGTGAACTTAAGAAATGCTTAAAACTCCACGCTTAGTCTAAGATTCAAATAACTTTATTGGCATGACAATTTTATACCTGTTGCCAAAGTAATATTTGTCCAGCTCAGAATTCGAAACCATATCGTTTTATCTTTATGCTCGTCATATCATACACCACATGAACAATCCAAACACACACAACTGTGCAGCAAAATACTAACAAATAGAGTCTTTAGGTCAATATTAAAACGTAGCTAAGCAGTATAATGCTTTCAAGGGTTTAAAAATTCCAAACTACTCTGATTTGGAGTAGTTTCGAGTAACCGCACTGTTCGTTCCTTTATTCTAGTTGCCAGAGTTTGCCGAGATAAACCTTAAAACAGGCAGACACCAGAAAACGCACTCCTTTTTTCTTTGATTTTCTAGACAGATTCAATGTGTCCTTCCCCTCTGTCTCCTTGAAAAAGGAAGGCCTCACCATTGATTTATATATTTTTTTCCACGGGACAGACTCTGATTTAAAGGCGCAATGCACAATCAAACCTTTATGAAAAGTCAAATCGCCTAAAATAAATCCCTTAATCTCCTTACCTTATCGTTCTGATATGCAGTCACAGCTATGAATTCATTTTCTGGGAATACGTAAGTTCTGAACGTGCTGTAGGGTAGCTTTAAAATGTCGTTGGCCCTGACAATATGGAACCTGGGTTGGTATTTGTGCATGGAGTTCAATATGGTCTGCAACAGAAATAAATTAAAAAAAAAATGCTGAATGGCTAGCAATTTTCCTTCCCTGCTGCTTGAAATCCTTTCCTGGATTCTGCTCGGAGACAGCCATATTAATTAATGTACCTTTGTAGAATCATGGACAGGATAACCCAACAATAATAGCCCTTTAAAATCCTCACTTTGTATCTGACCATGAATATTTACAAAGGACACGAAAAAGAACCGAACTGTATAAAAGGTAGGTAGGTAGGTATTACAGATGAGGCATCTAGAGGCACAATACCCCAGTTATAAGTAACTGAGGGTCCCAATGCATGCAAGGCCTTAGAAAAGGAAATGCCACCCAAAATTAAAGCAACAACACTAAAGGCTGCCCGCTCTGTCTATCCCACAATCCCCCGACAAGCTGCCTAAGATGATAAATGTATTTATTCTGCAATTATCAACCTGTTGGTTTTATTTAATTATTAAGTTGCTTCCATCGTTGCCCAAGAGAGCCGAGCGCGCCCAGCCGTCCTCCCCTCTCCCTCTACATTTTTCAGTTCGTTTACTCCTTGGCTTGCCTTGGAGGGTTCGAGATTAATATTTCTTTAATGTATCCATTTAAAACCATTACGACCCTTTTACAAACTGGAAAATCAATGCGGGCTTTGGCTTTCAACAGCGAGTGTGGAGCCACGCAAAAAACGGTCATTTTTGATACATTTTTACCACGAGGAAGGGCAGCGACTTAAGCCTCTGAAGTTTAACGCAACGATCCACTGAGCCCCTTTCTCCTAATTAATAATTTAGAAAAGTGTGCGTTGCTACTGAAAGCGTCAAACTGTGATTTGGAGACCTTGACAGGCCGTACTCTAAGCTGACACTGTGTGGCTTTAAGGCTACAAGGCTATGTGATTTTGTATTGTTTAACATTGCAACAATGTTACCTAAGAATAATGCTTCTCCGGAAGTGTAACTTTCAATTACTTTCTGGTGTTATGTTTTACAGAATTAGGAAGTATCTGAACAGGTCTCAGAATGAATGGTCGACGAAAGAATTAAAGAAAAAAAAAGGAATTTAAAAAAATGCAGTTAAACTCACAAATCCATGTTTATCAGATATATTGTTGGTGAGTTTCAGTTTATGGAAGGTGACTACTTTAGACATCCATTGCTCGCCAGTAGCAGGGCTATCCGGATGAATGTACATTCTCTTTGGCATTTCAGGGTCAGCTTTGCCGGCCACCATCCACCGGGAGTTGTGGAATTTATACCTACAGTCATCAGCCGCCACGATATCCATCAATAAAATGTACTTGGCCTTTTTGTCCAGGCCGGTGCATCTCACTTTAAACGGCGGAAACATTCTCCTAGAAAGAGAGTGAGGGAGCGAGAGAGAGAGAGGGAGGGATGGAAAAATAAGTGTGGATACATAAACTATCAAGCCTTCAACCACTTTGCCAAAAAGTGTACAAGAAATTAATACAAACTATGCTTGTGTTTGAAAAATATATGTTGCTTTTCTAATCTATTTCGCAAGTTTGAAATGTTTAATTCATACCTGATAGGATTAAATGAACAAGAGATGCATTCAATTAAAAATTATATTCTCTTCAGAAACATCCTTCAGATTGTAGTTTATTTTAAGATTGTAAAAAAATAAACCAGAATTTCGGCTGCAGTGTACAGTAAATTATTGTGTCTGTTGCATGCTAAAGCCATGCATGCACTCTTGTACAGTAAAAAACAAAATCCACTTAACAAAATCTGAGAGCTGGCTGCAATATTTAAAGTTCACCCCGTCCTTTCCCCCCTTTCGTTTTGGCTATTAATTTTTCTTGGAAATGATTTCCGCTCAGAAACAATCCTGACGTTGCAAAGTGGCATTTCCGTGTTAGCAGTAAATGAATTTAGGGGCCCCCGAATATTCCACATGTCTGATAGTTGGGCAACGCTCTGCAAAACCGCAGGCCCTGGCTTCCAAGTCCAGTTTTTGAAACTGCAACAGGATACCACAAATTTGCTGTTTATTGTACCAAGCGGTTGGCATTCAATAATCTTTTCTTAAAAGGAAACACATGACTGTAACAAATAAGAAAAAAAAAAGTCCAGTTCTCTCACTCTCTTTCTTCCTCAGTCTTTCAGGCAAAACTTTAAACCACAAATAACTCAAAGAGAGGTTTGGGGCAAGGGGGATGGACAGAAGGGGCCAGATTTGTTCTTCTCTCATCTCCTTTTCTCTGCTGTTAATTAGGTTTTAAAATCATTTGCTGTAATTAGAAAAAAAGTATGCGCAAGTTCAATAAAGTGGAGTGTTGAAGTTACTCCAACAATAATAGCTTGTCCTGCTGCTCTAGTCATTTTTTTCTAATATATAATAATATATATATATATATCTACACACACCAAATGTTCAAGTAATGTGTGCTACATTGTATTTCAATAATATATGCATGCACTACATAGCAATGAATGTATTTTTCAGTTTTCGTTTTAACTATATATTGGTGAATTCCGACACACGGATGTTAGTTTATGTCTAACTGCGCATATAGATTATATTATATATGACTCATAGGTGATGCAGATAAGAGAATGACTTGCAGTCGCAGCGTGCATACTCCTGCAACAGAGCGGGGATGACCTTTGCTATTTCTGCTTTCCAAGAGAAATTACCAGTCCATTGCAAATGGAAACTTATATTATTATGGAACATAATATATCTGCATTGCCTCTTTAGCCACTTTGAGGCTCTCTGCCTTCGATACAGAAAGGAATGGTAACATTTCAGCTGTGGGAAAACTTTTCATAATTCCAAATGAAACAAGTTACTTTTATTTTTATTTTTTTTTTTCGTTTACTGAGGAAATGGTTGGCAAACAGACACCGCTATAGATTAAAAAAAAAGGAGGGGAGAAAATAATAAAAATAATAAGCCAAATAGAACAGAGACACCTACCTTCCCGATTTTGTGATCACCATTTCGGTGCCCATTTTATGAAACTGTTCCCACAGTTCCTTGGCTTCTAGATGTACTTTGGGGTCATCCTCTACCTCTTCCTCAGGCTCCAGGGTCTTTAAAGGCCTTAAATGCGCGGCTGCCTGGTGACCCAGAGAAGAAAAATGCATGCCAGTCTCTGCCGTCCCGACTAATTGATCCATAATGGGTTTGGCTAAAGCACCGGGGAGGGAAAGAGCAGCCCCATTGGGTGGCAGAGCCAGAGCCGGGAAGAACGGAGGCTGGTGCCCCAGCACGGCACTCATAGCGAAATCCGGTGCCCTGTGAGGCAGAAACGGATGGTAAGCCATGCTTGTCCCCGGGATGACAGGATCTCTCATCGGTGTCTTCATGCACTGGGCCCCCTCGGGTTTTTCGGCCGGCGGAGGAGTCCTACAGTTTTGGTTTCAATAGTGCATTGTAATGCAACAATCACCAAAATATAAGGCAAGTGACTAAGAGCTGCAGGCGGCAGGAGCAGGACTCATCTCCCTCGAAATCACTCAGCCCCTGATTTCCCCTTGGGTGGGTCTTGCGATTTCAGAACTCCAGAACCGTTTCTGCCTCGTGTAAGCGATGGAAGTCTTTATAAATCTCAAAATCGAAGCGTTTCAGAAGTTCCTCGGCTCCCTGCCCCGTTTTAAGTCCTCTCGCTCTGCTGGCAGCTGTTAGGGACCTGGAGACAATTCAGCTTGTCCTTTGCCACCGAAGCTGGCCGGTTCAGCCTTCTCTGTCTTGAAAGAAATATACAATAATATTCTATAGATTATATAGTTTTATCACTATGCTGATAACAGTCAAACGTGGACAAATATGTCGGTATTTTCTCCAGCTGCAGTTTTTATGTTCTATTTGGTTTTTGTTGTTGTTGGGTTTTTTTTTTTAATGACTCCTGTACGATTTCTTCCCTTGCTGCTGTTACTTTGCCCCAGCTCTAGCAAACTCCGACGCGGGTGGGGGTGGGAGGGGTGGTAGAAATGAAAGAGAAAAAGGGGGCAAAAGAGAGAAAGGAAAGAGAGAGGGAGAGAGGGAGAGAGAGGAAGAAAAGGAGAGAGAGCCACTCTCTCAGCTTCCAAGTATTCCCTGTGTGAGTGTGCAGGGCTCCCCTTACGCCAGATTGTATGGATGTGTTGTGGCTTTGCGAGGAGCCCAAGCATAGTTGATTGGCTCTTTGACGCTTTCGGACCAATTGTACAGCTCCATAGGCGTGGTTTTGACAGGTCGAGTGGAGGGGGACAGAGCCGCGTTATAAAAAGAAGGTGTCGGAAGCAGTAACGTCGCAGCAAAGCATCACTACTACTCCATGCCGTGTGAATATGTCAACAGGATCAGATGGGAGGAGAGGGGGGGAGGAGCGCGGCGGGGGGGGGGAGGGGAGGCAAGCTCTAAGGCAGCTACTAGGGAGGGAGACGGAGCTTGCCTCTAGGTGGCTTAGGCGAAGCCGAGGAGGGAAAGAGCCCTGAACCCAGCACAGAAAAAAAAATAAATAAATAATAAAAAAAAAGGCAAAAAGCGAAACCGTCCTGCCCAGGATTCAGAAAGGGGTGGAAGGAAAATGGGGGCGGGGAAGGCAGGCTCCCTGAAAACGTGGGTAAGGTTCTTTATTTATTCTTTATTTCTTTTGGTTTAACACTCCCTTGCCGCAGCGGCGGGCTGAGGCCCGGAGTTTTTGTCCATTTTCGATTTCTACTTTAGCAGCAGCCTCTCAGCGGGTTTTCGTTTCAGCACAATAGCAGGAAGGATGAGAGCTGAATTTACTGCCGAGGCACCCAGGGAAATAAAGCCCAGCCTTCTTTTTAAATCAGGAGCCTATATAGTAATTATAATGTGTAAGTAATACATATAAATCCAGACTAATCTCTTTTAGTTTGAGGGGAGTATATATGGATGTGAAGCTTTGAATGCATACCTAAAGTATGTATAAATATATACTGTGTGTGTGTGTGTATGAAAGATAACATGCATGTGTTCTCTCGGTATCTCTCCCCCCTACCACTATCATCACATGCCCCCAACCCACAACAAAAATGGCTTGGGGGGGGGGGAGGGGGGGGTTCTTCCAGGTCTCTGGCTTTGCAGTCTTTTTATCCGTTTGGCACTAGCTCTGCTGCCTATCTCACCTTGGGATCAGGCGAAGTGTATGCAGCGCCTCTGGGTCTTTCACCCCCAACCCCCACCCCCTTTCCCCGGGATCTTTTACAGCAAATCGGGGTTTCATTATATTTCTGCAAAACAAACCGTGAAATGTCCAGTCACCACCAGCAGCAGCAGCAGCAGGGTCTGAAATGCTTCGCCGTCCTTGTCCGGTTTTTCCAGGATAAGAGAAAAAAAAAAAAAAAAGAAGAGGAAGAAGATCATAGAGCTTTTTTTTTTCTTTTTAAAAGCAGCGATTTCATTATCAGTGCAAGACGCCTGATGGGACAGTGTTTACCCAGCCTTCTTAACACACAGGGGCAGTCTCCTACTGCTTCTCAGAGGTTTCCACTCCTTCCTCCCCCACTAAAAGCCGCTTAAAGAGAGCAGGGAAAATGTATTGCAAGTGGCGGAAGGAAAAAAAAAACCTGTTGCATTGTGGGCTAAATGCATGAAGATAGGAGCGGAACATCTAAAGTGATTAGCCCTTCTAACATTGCATTTTTGACGCACATGCTTAAGAGCGCTTGGCGCCAGCCTGCTGAAGTCCCTCTAGTAGCCAGCGTCTAGGATCACTTTGCATTCACCAAAATATCGCCCTCTTCTTTTTTTTTTTTTTTTAAGGGGGACTGACGTCTTCAAAGGGAAAGAGTCGTTTTCACAAACTCGCTCTCCTTTGAGACATTCCCATTATGGTTTTTTTTTTATAACCTCCTGCTTTTAAGTCGTGCCACTAATTTTGCTTACAGTTTTCACCCCTTCAAGCAACCTGGACAATATTGAGGGGAAAAGGTGGCCACAATAACGCTAGGACCCCGGACCACGAAGGAGCCAAAATCGCTCCTTTCTCCTAGGCCTTCAAAAACTTTTTTTTTTTTTTTTTTAACAAATGTATAAAGAGGGTGTAACTTTTAAAATTATTAATAAACCATCTGCAAATTCTAATTCAGATATATTTCATTGCTCTGTTTCTTTCTCGGTGGATGCATTTTTAATTTGTTCTCTTTAAAAGCCCCAGTCATTCGGTATAAAGGCCTTCTTCTTTCTCTCTGGCTTCATAAGGTGAGGAAGTTGAAATCTGCTTGAATTCTGTGTTTTGTTTTGTTTTGTTTTATTAATAGTTTCAATCCATAACTGGACTTCAGCTCCTACCACACACCTCAAGAAAGAGCCTCTTCTTTGAAGCTTAATGTTTCCCCTGTGCAGGAAATGCAAAACCAAGGGTCGCACAACAGAACTACAATACTTAGCCCTAATACACTGTAGAATACATAAAATACATGTTTCTTCACTTCTAGGAAAACCCCAAATATTGGAAGATTTGGATTTCAGGTTTTAAAGGGCTTGCTAATGGTATTTCAACTTCCGCCCATTCTGCGTGACCTCCCAGACTAAGCCCCCTGGAGACTCGTATTATGAAGGGGACATTGCACTAATCTAGGATCAAAAGCAGGAAGGTGTGAACTTTCTTTGTCTCTCCTCAGCCTCCTCATTCCCCCTCCTGTGTGTGATAAATCTACACTGGCGCCGACTGCGTGCTGGATGATTCATTTGCAAGCAAACAAAAGACGATCTGATGGCCAACCATCTTAGTTAAATATTGGCCACTGCTTCCAGCTACTTGTTAGCCCTTCCCCCTCTACCCCCAAACTGTGACAGTCTGCCAGACTTTGAGAAGACAGAGACACTGAGAGACCCCGACTGGCCTGACCTAGGTACTTAGGTAGATAGCGGTGGTGTACTAAGTCAAGTATCTGGTGCTCTTGGAGGCACACATTTTTCTAATTAGTTCCCGAAGAGCATTTTGCAGCTTCAGTGTTAAGAAGCCATGGCTATCCAACTTGTCTGGAAATAGGGCCCATATGTATAAAAGGCTGGCTACTTCTCCGGATAACTAGATAGATAAAAGCAGGCCTATGGAACGGCCAATCTTAAAAAAAAAAAAAAAAAAGCAGATAACCTCCCTTCCCCCATTCTCGAATACAACACGACCTATCTTTTCCTCCTAGTAAAGCACAGTGGCATTAAGGTATTTACTTTTTACTTTTCTGTGGTTTTGTATACCCATCCATTCCCTAATCTTTTTAAAACTAGGGGAGGTATATAATATCAAAGCTGCAAAGGACAACAAAGCTAGTCTAGTTCACCTCATTATTTTAATGGCGTGTAGTTGACTGGACTTTATTTACACGTCTTCAGAAAAATTACATTAAGTAGGTTTTCCTTTCACTTTTTTTCTCTCTCTTTTTTTTATCCTCAAATTTCACCGCTTTCTTGTTTTGTTTTTTGGTCGCCCTTATGTTAAGCCCGCAGTAACATCGGATGTATTTTACACTTTAGGAAATGACTTAAACTGTTAAAAAAAAAAAAAAAGGGACCAAGCGCAAATAAGAGAAAACATAATGAGGTGCGAATGAATAACCGGTCCAAGAGTAACCTCTACAAGCTAAACTCGGTGCACCTAAGAGGGGCCTGGGAATGTAATTGTTGGTAGGATAATCTATTAAACGGAGTCACTTTTTCTGCACCAAGTTAAATGCTGTTTCCCATGGGAATATTCTCAAATGAACAGTTTACAGGAGTCACTCGAAAAAAAAAAAATGGTCCATCGAGGTCCATCCATTTAACTATCTAAACGGAACCACGGGTTTTATAGACCTTTTTTTTCCCCCCCTTTGGCTCCTGCTAGTTGTGTGTAGAGACGGGTCAAAATAATATATTGCGGCTTGCATGAGATATAACAACAGATTGTAGCCGGGTTCATTGGGTCGGTTCGGAACGGAGCCCGAATTCTTCTTTCGGACCTGAGCGGTCCGTTTCCTGCCCGGTCCCTCCAGGCCCCTGGCAGCCCTGCCAGCGGGTGCTGGCCCGGGGACCCTGCGGCCTGGCTCTGCTTATCTGACTTAAAAGAGGGGGGCGGGCTGGTTTACTCTGGCGCGTTTGCTGTAAATATTCTCTCCGGCCTGTGTGAGGTCTAGCGGGGAGCGATTACACGCTTTAGTCCTACTTAAACTTTCACCCCCATTTGCAGGCCGCTTCAATTCAGCCGAAGGTGTCACTAAATAGGAAACACTGTTGACATTACGGCACCTCCTTTCCCACCCTTGAAGGTTTCCGTCCTAATTAACTCGGTTCCTCAGGGGTATGGTCAATATGCTGGGACTGTATAAACTTTTATTGGAGGAATGGGGGAGTAGATAGGGGTCATCCCAACAGTTAATCTTGGCTTTCTGGAATTGTAGTAGCATTTGTCCGTTTCTCTGTTTGTCTATATATCACAGGGGGGGGGGGGGAGGGGGGAGGGCTACACCGAATTTATTCTTCACATTTAAAATAAACCACGTTATGCACCCGAAACGCAAGAAAAAAAAAAAAAAAAGTTGAGCTGTGTGGCTTAGCCGACTTCTTAATACAAAGTCACCCTGCTGGAAAGGTTGCCTCCTCGAGCAAGTTTTCATGATTTAATTGCACAGAAGTCAAGAGTTACCTTGTATATTAATTAGACTACTCTGTAATATCCATCCAAGGCTTGCAAGGGTTTCGGGGGTTGGAGGGTGAACATTACATTGTAGCACAGTAGATGCCGACAGATAAAGAGCCCTTGGCCCATCCAGTCTGCCCACGTCAAGAGCCTTCTCCCTCTCAGCACAGGAGGATGCACGATGTAGGCACAGCATTACGTAGCTTTCCTCAGACTCGGGGGAGAGAGTCCACGGGGTAGGAGATCGCATCTAAAGCTGATAGTTTGCCATCTGGTACAGAGAGGGGGCTCCCTCCGCCTCCGTACCAACAATGTATGTCTGCTGTAAGCACTTCATTCAGAGCTGAATAATCTCTTTCCTCTTCCTCTCATCTGGCTCCTTCCTTATTGGTGTCCCTTACACTAGAAACCTTCGACCCTTCGACCTTTTTCCCACTGCAATATAAGTTTCAAGCTAAGCGCTCTTTTCCTTTATATGTTTTCTTTGCTTTTTTCCCCCCCCCCCCTTCTTCCATTTGCTTTCATCCGTTTTTCCCCTCTCTGTAGGAAAGTCAAGGGCGACATCGCTCTCTAACGCAGCACAGACTCCCCCCCCCCCCACGACGAACCACACGCCCTATCTTAAGTTGCTTTTATTTACCATTATTAAAAAACAACAACACACAACATATAAAGAGAGCTAGCTCTTCCTGTAACTTACATTTGCATGTCCTTTGGCACGGCCTTTAAATTATTGATCAGGAACAATTCAGTGCAATAGTCAGAAATTTGTGCGCGTGTGTGTGTGTGTGTGCAGATTGTCAAAGTTGTCTGGCTGAAGGCTGCATTATTCTGAGCCTTATAGACGTGCTTTGGCGCCAGTTAGTTTAGGCTGCTCCTAAACCCTGACACTTTTTACACTCATCCCACCGTTTATCACTTCGCTTCCCCTCTTTTGCAAATAGGTCTTCCAAGCGGAAAAGAAATAAAAGGATTCTGCCTTTCTCCATGTTATCAATCTTCTTTCATCAAAGATTACTAGAACTGTCAAATTGTAAGTACATAACTATTTGAATTAGGATATATGTATATATATATATATATATATATATATATATATATATATATATATATATATATATATATATATATAAAGACCTGTAGTCTTACATAGCCATGCTCCCTTTTGCCTTTTCAGAAAACTAAACTAATTGTGGCTGTTTTAAAGCAGATATATCTTTTCAATACTTTTCTTGTGTATGCTACCGCATGTGTTTTTTATTCATTTACAAAAAAAAAAAAAAATAATTAAAATGAAAATAAATAAAGAAATACAAAATCCGACGTTGCAGCATTAATTCTTCCAAAAGAAATCCACTAAGGTGAAAATATGTGAGCAATCTTGCCCCCTTCTTGCAGATCCATGCTAACACATATCCTCTGATTAAAGTGCAAAGACCTGATTTTATCTGCCTTGACCAGCAATCATTTTTTTTTCTATTGCCAAGCCACAGAGCCTGACTCGCTCTGCAAAGGTCCCATTTCATCTCCACTTGCTGAAGCGAAGGCAAATGTTAAAACTGCGTGCATCTCGGAATCCCATGTCTTAAAGGGGGGGGGGGGGTTTCTTTCTCCCCTTTGCATTAGAAGAGAGCCAGAGCTGCTTTCTGGAAGGAATACAGGCTAGTTGGCTGTCAGAAAGGGAACATGATCAAATACTGTTTCCTGATATTTCCCAAGCAACAGATTTTGTTTTGTAGTCTCATAGCAGCAAAATAAATCTGTTGGAGTAAAACAAAGTGGCTATTTGATCCCATGACAGCTGACAGTCTTTTTTTTTTCTGTTGTTTCAAGCAAATTTTTAAAGATGCAATCTAGTCATTATGCAATCGATTGATACTTTAGTCAATTTTTGGAGCTGAAGGGAGAAAAAGGGGACATCTGTAAACAGAAGAGCATGGAAAATCTACTCTGGGCTACTGTCAATAGAAAGATGACCAGGAAATAAAGAGCTGGCTCCTCCAAATCTGCTGAACTAACATTCACAATGTAGCTGCAGACACGTTTTCTCTCTCAGAACATGATATCCATTACCATTTTACCTTCCTAGGCTTCAATTAAAGGGACATGAACTTCAGGGCAAGAGATAAACGAAAGAAAAGAACTAAGAAACTGTCGATTTACTAATCTATTTACTTAAAATAAAAATCAAATATAAACGTGGCCTTTTATCTAGATGAAACAGTTTGTCTTGCTTTAACATTTACATGATCTGTTTTGCCCACCAAAATAACCATTAGAATAAAGCCAAGACATAACATTCACGTACTCATTATTTACTGCAAACGAAACGATTTAGAAAAATCATATTTAAAAAAAAAAAAGTAGAAAATTGCTCTTAAAGGCCTACAACTCCCCCCTCCCGGTTTCAAAGATCAACTCAGCACCTTGACATGTTTTACATGACATTTGGCTGAATCAATAGAGTCCTGAGATATGTAAATAAGATATTCAGAAGGGATAAACTACTTCTTGCTGGTACAAAAGTAAGGACTTAAACAGGAGGGATTTTCATGTTTTCTGTAGTGTTTCTTTACATTCCAGTTAGGTGTGCTGCCTGGGAGAATTAAACCAGTATTGCATTCTTTAGCGATTTTAGCTAAACCCTGAAAGCATTTTTAAGGTTTATACCCAGAGACGCAACATATGTTTTGTTTTTTTTTTTGTTATTTACCATTTTCAAGTTTATATTCCAAATACCACTGAACAAATACACTTAAGATTACGGATTCTCAACAGAAAGGGGAATGCTATCTGCTGGTAAGGCACAGCTAGAAACATCAACTTGTCTCTAATTAAGAACCTAATTTTCCAAAGTCAACAAAACTGGGAAGAAAGGCTTCCTCTCTCTCCCTGAAAACATTGCATACTTCTTAAATATAAACAAAAATAGTTTTTAAAAGCTCGGGCAACATGTATATTTTACATCTCCATGTCAGCCCATGTCACCATAAATTATATCTTCTCAGTTCCTAGGAGGAAGAACGGTGACATGTGTCTGTGTAGTTTAAATGCTGCCTTGGATTTTTCATACATTTTTCTTTAAATTTCAGAATTAGAATAAGGAGCAGCTTACTCACGAAAACCTAGCAAAGGGCAAACCACAACCTGCGTGTGTTTTGGCAGAATTGAATTCAACATGTATTCTGCACAAACTAGCTGTACATAAGGCATCCCATAACATGTAAGACTTTCCAACTACAGGCTTAAAAAATGTTTGCCTCCAGCTCAGACTCCTCTCCTAGTATAATTACACTCAAGTATAATGCTACTAGTAGGCATTGCTGTGATTTCTCAAACTTTTACCTATACATTTATATTTACACTATTTATATCAGAATACATTTACAGCACCACCATTTGTATTTCTCAGCTAATTTTAATAACATTAAGGAGTCTGTTAAATATAATATATATATATTGTTGTAATCTATAGGCTTTTCCTTGAATTTATATGGTGCACTATTCATGAAAACAAGCTGATTAAAAAGTGGTCAGGGTGCTATACATTATAGGATAATCAGACAGTTTTATCTTGATTAGTTATGTCATGCTATTACCACATGTGTCAGTTGTCTAATGTCAGCAATCTCAAATCAATGCATTTTCTCTTATAGACATTATATTTTTTTAGACTGTATCTGTTTGGATTTTCTCTGCTTGGATGGATAATAATGATTGCCAAGATAGCTAGCTAGCTAAACAGATAGGTATTAGCAAGTCAGATTGTATTATTCTGGTAATATTGATGAATTAGACTTGTTTCTATTTTACATTTTGAGCATAATTTAAAAAAACCCGATTTCCAGCCATATGATGATAGACAAGATCATAAAAATTAAAAAAAGAAAAAAGTCTGCAATGTTCTTAAAAAGTAGTAAACATTTTGAGTTTTGTCTTCCTTAATAAAAAAAAACAAAGTTTTCTTCTCCAAAAATTGCTTTGCTTGCTTTTTTTGTAGTTAAAACTACTAAACTTTTACAGCTTTCTTAAAAATGAAATCAGGTATAGGTGAGAAAGAGAACAAGGTTGTAATTCAATTCGGGAATACTCCATTTTCCCCTTCAAAACTAAATCTAGAACTTTTAAATTCAGTCCTTTGAAGAGTCTGTGGTGTCCTTATGTCTAGGAAGAGTGCCTTCTGCCTTTGTTACTGCAGTGGATTTGTTTTGTGCTCAGTCACTAAAATATTTAAAGAACCCCTTTAATGTACAAGTTGCTCCCCTTTTCCTGCTCCTTAAAACCCATTAGGGTGCCTGCAGTAATTACTGCTCTGCTAGGATTCAGTGGAATTGGCAGCTCCCGTCCTGGCACAGGTGGGTTTGTTTTGCCAGCAGGGGTGTTTGAAAATGTATTGAACGCATATGATCCAGGAGGTATGGGGTCATAAGGAAAAGATTTTCAATTTGGTAAATTGGAGCAGAATCCAATCATCCCTTTGCATTGCAGGTGTAAATAATGATTTTATTCTCTTTGGACAGCAACAAGCTTTCACCTGCTGACTTTTCTTTTTAGTTTTAGTTTCCTTATGCTTTGCTAGAAAAGCAGAAATAATGAAGTTTCTATTGGATATGTAAATATAGAATGCATATGGCATACCTTTTCATTACTACTTGATTTATAAATACTTTTGTTAGGCAATAGAATTATTATGATAACCTGAATGGAAAATACGGAGTACGAGGGGTTTATTATTACATGTTCTTTTTCTCCATTGACCAGAAGTGAATTTGAATTTTCCTCCCCCCCCCCAAAACTTAAATAAATAAAATCTCCACTGCAGAATCTAATTCATAAGAAAAACTCAAAAACACTTAAAAGTATGGGCTAAAAGCACATAAGTCAATGACAGTGTCTGAACCCAGGGCAACTAAATGCACTGGGTAGGTTTATTTATTTATTTATTTTATCATGTCACATTTTAACAAAATGATTTCTAAAGTGATTTTGGTAATAATTTTAGTGTTAGCTTTGTGAGGGACAGTATCAGATTTTCAGTCACTATGCACATTTCTTTTTATGTCCCTGACAAGTAGAAACACTTAGCAGATAAATCTCATAAGTATATTTCAACCATTCCTATTGCGTCAAATCTTTAAATCTACCATTATGAGAATGCAAAATTAATACAGACCAATTCATGGGTATTTTTCAATGGTAATTGCGATCCCCTTTTTTTTTTTGGGGGGGGGGTGTTTCACATTTTGGGCTAACATTGCAATTTACAGTTGATCGACCTGTTGAACATTTAAAAAACACTTTTGTTTTTACCAAAACCTAATAAAACAACCAAATGCAGCTTTTCATATCGCACTGCCTGCAAAGAACAGCCTTGATATATGTTATGTAGCTCCCATACCGATCAACTCTTGGGCACAAGGGCTCAGCAAGAGTGTCATGGCCTAGGGCAGGCCCTATAGTCTCCTGAAGTTCCCACACAGGGGAAAAAAGAACAATCTTTCAAGGCTCTTAGAGCTTTCTCACGCTTGTGCTCTTCTGCTCATCAGCCAAGTTGCTCCAAAAATCACCACACCAACGCCAAAGCTGTTATTCAAAATAAAGTCTTTTACTGGCTGTGAAGCACTGTAAATAAATATCTGCACCACAACTAAGTTGGTGCAGTTTTATTATTTTCCTGAACTATTCCTGCAGCCTCAGCAGGCCGGAATACGCTACAGGTGGTGTCAGTTCAGGGATTTTTTTTTTTTTTTTTGCTTAAACAGGAAGCACAAGTAAAAACCCACTGCCTCCAAGAAGAAAAAAAAAACTGCTTGCAGAGTTTTTTCCTGGGGCCTTGTGACTTCAATTTCTACTACTGCAGGCCAAGGGGACTATCCCCGCCTGGGCAGTCAGGGGTCAAGAAGCAAGTTAGGGCCAGACAGGTCAGTAGGTGTTTTTTGTTTTTTCCACCTTGTGTGAGTTATACATTTGGGAGGTGGCCCCAAAGGGAGATAAAATGGAGCAGGTAATACAGGCCCTGGCCACAGGAGAGCAACATCTGCAAAACACTGTACAAACACAAATAGATAAACAGCAGCAACTACAAGACCAATGAACACAACAAGGCATAGTCTTAAATCAGCTAGCTGAGGCCCTGCAATTGGCTATGTCCAGAATACCTCAGGCATCTTCACCTTCACATATCCTGTTTAAGATGAAGGAGGAGAGAACCTGGAGGTCTTTCTAAAGAACTTTGAATGGACTACCCGCCTGTCAGCCTGGTCAGAGACCAATTGGACAACTTATTTGGCTAATTTGATCACTGGCAAGAGTCAAGTGGTGTTCCAGGCTGCCAATCCAGATGGAAGGGCGTCCTATGAGGATGTCAAGGCCGCTATTCTACAGAGAGTGGGGTTCTCCCCAGAATACTACCAGCAGCAGTTCCAACAGGCAGCCCTATAGCCCAGGAAGAACCTCAGAAACCTCTTTCATTGTTTGAAAGATGCCAGATGGAAGTGGCTCCAGCTGGAGGCAAGGTCAGGACTGGAAGTGGCTCATAAAATACTCCTGGAGCAGTTCCTAGGTGGTCTGGACTAGCCCATGCGGAACTGGGTTTGTCAACATACTGGGCTCATCCAGGAGAGAACCCTGGAAGTGGCAGAAGCTTTCCAACAGGCACAATCAATGCCCACTGGTTTAAGAGGCTTAGAGAGACAACCCATAACAATTCCCTGGCATGGTACAGAGGATAGAGGACCTCAGCAATGAACCACTGAGATAGGGGGCTCGGCCTCCATACCCACCCAGAGCATGGACATTTACCTGTTAGTTGTGACTGATGCAAGGTGAGCTACTATCTTGATTCTTGTATCTTTTAAGCACTGTAAATAAATATTATATTCCTGAACTATTCATGTGGCTGCAGCAAGCCCAAATACAGTAGAGATGTGCATTCGTTTTTGCCGAATTGGAAAATTGCAACGAAATTGTCCAATTCGGCATGTTTCAGGGAGCCCGAAAAAAATCAGGATTTTCCTGTTTTTTCGCAAAAATTCGTTTTTCCGGTTAGTGCGCACTAACGGGAGTTAGTGCGCGCTAACTCCCCGTTAGTGCGAGCTAAGTCCTGTTAGTGCGCACTAACAAAAACTAACAAAAAGTAACAAAAACTAACAAAATCTAACGGTTTTTGTTAGTGCGCACTAACAGGAGTTAGCGCGCACTAACGGGGAGTTAGCGCGCACTAACGGGGAGTTAGCGCGCACTAACTGGGAGTTAGCGCGCACTAACTAAAAATCGATTTTTCGCGAAAAAAAAGTCCCGAACCGAAAAATAACGACATTTTCCATGGCGGCCGAAAAACGAAGAACGACACGAACACAAAAAATGATGCACATCTCTAAAATACAGTACACTGGCATTGAAAACAGGCAAAGTCCAAAACTGACCTGGCATCCCAAAGGCTAGGACACCACACTGCAACAATGTCCAAATTGTGCCAAATCTCAGTTCCTTCCCCAAAGGAACAACTCCTATTCAAGTAAACTCTTGGGGCAAGAATCTTCCTCCTGGGACCCTCCCCAATATGTGCTTGATAATGGCAACTCTGTCTCTGTTTTCTTAGCTTCTCATCTACAGCCACGTCTCTCAAATTCCTCTTTCACTCTAGCAACCTCTCAGGAGTTTAATTGTTGAGCACCAAGACTTCTCCTCTCCCAAAGGATCCTGGGCATCCCAATCGTGGGCCCCAGCACTTCTCCTGGAAAGGCTTCTTCTCCTCAGCCTTCCTTCTTGGTCTTTTCTCAATGGAGGCAAAGATATGCTTATAAGTCCCCTCTACAAGGAGAGACCCTCACTTCTTCAGTGCTGTGCTAATTCCTCTGTCTGTACCTTATCCTTTTTCTGGAACCCTCTCTCAAAATGGGCACACCAGTTTTATTAAACTACAGCATCTCCCACTGGGGCGTGCCAAGCCTAACAGACACACTTACCTACATTGACATCCCTACTGGCAACCAAGCCTGTGGATGCTACTGCTACCAAATTATTAAGAGGTAGAACTGGAGTCTCCCTTATAATTATTATATTTGTTTTTATGTCAATATTAATCTAAATCTGAATCACCTACTATTTCAGATTCATGAGGTCACCTCAGGGCTGGAAAGCCTGGCGGCATATGTTTGGTATCTGTATTGCAAGAAATCTTCCAAAAGGGCAAGAGTAGAAGAATCGGGCCGATACAGTACAGTGTGCTCTGATGGAGCGCACTGTTAACCTGCCATTGGACATGCGTTTTTGATGCACTAGCGTTACCCCTTATTCAGTAAGGGGCCGAAAACGCGCGTCCAACTCCCCCGAATCTAATAGCGCCCGCAACATGCAAATGCATGTTGATGGCCCTATTAGGTATTCCTGCGCGATTCAGAAAACAAAATGTGCAGCCAAGCCGCACACTTTGCTTTCAGAAATTAGCGCCTACCCAAAGGTAGGCGCTAATTTCTTCAGGCACCGGGAAAGTGCACAGAAAAGCAGTAAAAACTGCTTTTCTGTGCACCCTCCGACTTAATATCATGGCGATATTAAGTCGGAGGTCCCGAAAGTTTCCAAAAGTAAAAAAAAAATAAAATAAAATTTGAAGTCGGCCCGCGGCTGTCGGGTCGAAAATCGGATGCTCAATTTTGCCGGCGTCCGGTTTCCGAGCTCATGGCTGTCAGCAGGCTTGAGAACCGACGCCGGCAAAATTGAGCGTCGGCTGTCAAACCCGCTGACAGCCGCCGCTCTGGTCCAAAAGGAGGCGCTAGGATGCGCTAGTGTCCCTAGCGCCTCCTTTTGCCTGTTTTTACCGCCAGGCCTCATTTGAATAGAGAATCGCGCGCACAGGAGAGTGGCCGGTGCTCGCGCCGGGAGAGCGAGCGTTTGCCCGCTCTCCCGCGGACTTTACTGTATCGGCCCAATTGTTATTTTCACCCATTTATTATTTCGTAAACTGAAGCACAGGAAGGTAACCTGGCTTGCTCAGAATTACACTCCAGGAGTCAGCCATGAAGAGGATTTGCAAACCAAGAGTGTCTTTAATTCCTCTCCTTTTCTTTAGAAAAGAGCCCACAATGTCTGTGGTGTTAGAGATCATTCCACATAGGTAATAATTTAAGTATGAAAATACATGGGAAATAATAATTCGATGCAATCATACTGGCAACAGAACAATTGGAATTTTCTTCAAATGGAGAATGATTCAATTTATATGCTCTAGGGATGAATACAGTTACCCAGAAAGGTGGGAAAGTAAAGATCAAGTTACTCTTCTTTTTTTTAAACTATGAAATTAAGAATGGTTAGAAACACATTTACTATTTTTCTGTCCTCAAGTGATATATTGTGTTGCGTGGCATTAAAAATACAATACATGTTTAATATTTTTTGACTGAGAAAGCCAGAGTAACAGGAATGCTTTGTTTTCAAGGAGATCCCAGAGGCATGGAGAGTTTTGTACTAATGTCCCAGGACTTCCCGAGTTACAGTCCAAAGTGCTAATTACAAACTAGACCACTTCATCTCATGAAATATAAAATAATAACTCACTATCTTAAAATACATAACATGTTCAGTTCTATTAGAATCCACTAACAGTACCAAATAGGTGCTCAAGGATGTAATAGAGCATACCTGCCACTAGGGGTCAACAAGTCAAAACTCTTCAGCTCCTCTTTCTTTATGATTGTGGCACATTCTTGCTTCCTTTCAGTTTTAGCTTTGATTTTCTTTCCTTAGGTAAAAGTTATGCTGTTGCTCTAGCAGCCTTTTTCCATTTTAAAACTTTTCCCTTTTCAGTAGTGTATCTTAACCATAGAAGCCGAGTCTTTTCAGGAGGCAGAGGAATCCATGTTGCCTCTTTGACATTTAATGAAACTGTGAAGGTGGAGGTGGTTGTACTGCAGAAGTAAACTTCCTCATTTGCCATCCCCTGGCCTTCATAAAATAGCTGGAGCAGTGGGTTGGAGAATCAAGTTCTGCATGGTGCAGTTCTGTCCCACATGCATCTAGAACAGTTGCTTAATGCACAGCCTCTTGAACCTGTGGGAGAATCTGGGCATCATCATCTGCAGTCAAGAAGCAGTAGGGTTGCTATAGTCTGCTTTCCTTGATCTGTGTTTAGTATAAGTGTTGCTGAGGAGCTCCCATTATGGCCACCTTTGGGATTCTAATCTCATTCTGGTCATACTGTATAAATCCTGCTTAGTGTCACAGAACCTCCCATGTCCCTGTGTCTGGAAGGAATCAAAGAGCTGCTTGATATCTATTGAGGCTTTTCTGAGACTCAGATAAGTCAATATTATGTGTCTTTTCTTTATTGTGGCAGAAACCTCTTGGGAATGGTCCCAGTTGGCAAGAAGGATAAGGCATCTCAAGGGAGATGCTATCTTGCGCATACAGACAAACTTTAGAGCTCAAAATCTGACTTTCTTTTGTCCTTCTTATGAGATGCCTTCTTCAGGTTCTGAAAGTTTTTCTTTGGAATTGTAACTCAACTTTTCACACCCAAATCTCCTATGAATGCTTGATCCAGAGTTGATTCACTGGCTCAGCCAGCATTTTCATGAGGATTCTGCTTTCGACCTCATTCTCAGCCTGCATCTATGTCTTGCCTCAGCATATCCTTTCCATGAGTCCCTAAGACTTAGTTCGGGTCCCAGCACCTTCCCCATACCAAGAGGTTGGTACCTTCTGTCCTCAAGGGTCCAAAGAGTCTGAGCCAGACTTTGAAAGAACAAAATATTGAAAGAGATCATATTTTCACTTAAAACCAATTTAACTGTATGACTGGGCAGATGGCTGCCATATTAGATACTGTGTGCAGCTTGTGGACCAAGGTTTGAAGGAGGTGTCCCATCCTTTCATAAAGCTGAGGCAGAAATGGTTTAGGGTCTTGCCTATTGATTTAACTATTGGGGAATGTTTACTGGCTGCTTGGATGCCACTAGATGAAGCTTTTCTTTTCTCTAAGGTGTTAAAGAAATGAGACAGATTATACAGAGGCACCCTTGAGACATCGATTAAGACCCCCAAGAAGACTTCAATTCAGCTGGAAGAAGCCACTGCTCTCATAGGATCCACGGATAAACTCAGCATTGTATAAATGCTATGGGTCAAATGGTTATGTTGTAAGGTTTATTTATTTATTTATAAAGATTTGATATTCTACTTTTTCTCAGAGTTGGTCTCAAGGTGGATTACAATAAATTTAAATTAACAGAGGCAATAGAACAGCTTACAGTCAAATATTTTATAACTATGTATGCAATATATTTACATAGGTCTATGATTTTGTATCTCAGAAATCTGGAAAGAGGGGTCCAGAAGGGTGAAGGGATCCAATAATCTATGAGCCTGATTCACTAAGGCTTTTCTCCCATTCTGTTTCTAGGGGAAAAATGTTTAATAAAGGACCCCCTATGTTTGACCTTTTATGGTCTGTCCTGGGCAGCAAAATTTCTGTTATGATATGTGGGCCCTTGGCCCGAGATGCAAGTTGCTACTACCTGTGGGAAGAACTTCCACAGGTCTGCACCGTTGGGAGGTGAGGTCAGAGACAGCAGAGAGCTCTGGGTGAGGCAATAGAGAGAGGTCCCGCGGCACCAGGAGAGGACCCCTGTGGAGAATAGACTGGACGCAGTACCTGGGCAGGGACCCCGAGGGAAGGAATGCCAGGCAGAGCGGGGGGCGTGAGGCTTGGCCAATCAGGAGGTACTCTGGAGGGCAACCCCGAAGGGAGGAGCTGCACAGCATAGGATAATGATGTAACACCGTGGACCAGCCCACAGGACAGGGAAGCCTGAGCTGAGCCTCTAGTGATGACATAGCACCACCCCAAGGAGTGGGGAAGTGTAGGCAGTCTCAATATAGTATGTAGGCGCAACCCCGCGAAGCAGGGAAGTGAGCAAATCCCAGGGAAGCCGGAGATCACTACCCCGAGGAGTGGGGAAGCTCTGGCAGTCACTGTAATACGTAAGCACGGTCCTGAGGAGTGGGAGGCACGGCCAATCTTGATCAGGATGCGGGCACAACCCTGAGGAGCAGGGGAGAACCTCAGTAGAACTCATGGATAGTTGAAGTGTCCCAGAGGGAGTCCCAAGGAATGGGAGGCCTTGCCGGTTTAGAACCCAGGAGACACAGAGCCAGGCAAGGAAAGCAAGTCCCCAGTGCATGCACTGGCCCCCGAGGAGTGGGTACGAGACAGGGTCCAAGTCCAAGGCACGAAGTGAGTCTCAGGAACATGTAGAGGTAGTTGAAGACGTACAGAACTTGTTGCCAAGTTGGCTAGCTGAGGGCGAAGGTGGAGTTTAAATACACCGGTCTGATGATGTCATCAATCGGAGACACCCCCAAAGTTCCCGCCGAGGAGGCTTCAAAGGAGTGCCCGGTGGCGCATACGCGCACCTAGAAATGCCCGAAGTTGAGGAAGATGGCGGCAGTGTCCAGGCCGCCATGAGGAGTCCCGGGGGACGTGGCAGTGAAGGCTGGCATGAGCCGCGAGCAGCCCCAGAACTGTGTTCACGCGGTCGCAGCCGTCTGCGACCGACGGCATAACAATTTCTGGTTGTCATTTCCTTTGAGTCGGTGTTTCTTCCTTCTAAGAATCCAATCCAATTTTCGATGTAAACCGATCTGATATGGTATTCAACCATGAAGTTCGGTATAGAAAAATGTGAAATAAATAAATAAATAAATAAATACACTGCTCAGCAAATAAAAAGGCAATAAATTCAATAGAGTCTAGTGCTCTAATCCCATATCATATCCAAGCATTAATATGCATCATAATGACTGGTACTCCCAGTCATGAAAATAGTCATGAATAAACAGTTTTTATTAGAATATCTTGAGAACAATGATTCTTCTGCATCAGAGTCCAGTCCCTAATTCATAGCCTGTGGAGAGCTTGATAGCTCAGTGTTTCAGCTCAAGAACTGATCTGCTGATCAGTCCACTAGTTATCTTCTGGGATTCTCTCTTATGCCAGTGGCTTCAGCTGTGCAGCCCTAGAGTGAGGCATTTTGGTTAAGGCCACAGCCTTTTCTGGAAGGGAGGGATATGGTTCTCCCGCAGTAGCTCCAGAGACCACAGAGGATGCTCGAACAGGATCAGTCTGTAGAACAGATTATAGCACTTGGTCCTGAAAACCAGAGACTGAGAAATTTTCACAGTTTGGAGTGGATTAGTTCAGGACCCATGGGTCTTAAATGTTATCAGTGAGAGTTATCTGATAGGATTTGTCTCTTTCCTTGCTTCTTTGTGAGCCTGAGGATTTTTTAAGACAGGACCAAGTCTTTAGCCATCATAGATAAAGTCTCTTTCTTCAAGAGATAAAGGTGATCATTCATGATTCCCCAGAGAAAAATTTGCTTACAGTTCTTTTTCAACTTTTTGAGTATCAAAGAAAACCCATTTTGGACTTTAAAAATCTGAATTGGTTTGTTAATATGTTCATTTCAAGATAGAATCTCTGAGGTTTCTGATTTGAGCAGTCTCTCGAGGGTCTTTCCTTCCCTGTATCTTTATTTTCCTGATCTCTTGCTGCTTGTTTCTCTTTTATGACAAATAAATCCATATATATCTATATATATCTATATACATATTTATTTATACATTTTTATATACCATCATTTGGAACAAGCCGTCTCAATGGTTTACAATCTTGATCAATGAGAAATAGCCTTCTGTAAAACAATAAAATAATACTAAAAATCAATTAAAAATAATCATTTAAACAATAAAATAAAAAATAGCATAAATGAGATAAATACATCATAAGTTAAAATCTAAGACCAGCCTTTTAATTCCTAATAGGGAAGGGCTTCATTTTTATCTGCCAGGTCGGGCTTAGGGTCATGTTTTTTTTTTTCTCGGCAATTTTTGCCAAAAAAAACATGGAACCCCCCACCCCAACCCTTCAAATTTAGTTAATTACAACCACTCCCCACCCTCCCGACCTCCCCTAAAGTCCCTAGTGGTCCAGAGGGTGTCCCAGGAGCGATCTGCTCTCGGGCCGTCGGCTGCCAGTAAACAAAATGGCACCAGTGGCGCTTTGCCCTTACCGTGTGACAGGGGCTACCGGTGCCATTGATTGGACCCTATCACATGGAAGGAGCAATGGATGGCCTACGCCATTTTCTAAGATGGCGCCAATCGTCCATTGCTCCTACCATGTGACAGGGGCCGACCAATGGCACTGGTAGCCCCTGTCACATGGTAAGGGCAAAGGGCCACTGGCGCCATTTTGTTTACTGGCAGCCGATGGCTTGAGAGTGGGAGATCGCTCCCGGCCCCCGCTGGACCACCAGGGACTTTAGGCAAGTTTTGGGGGTGTCGGGAGGGTGGGGGGTTGTAATTAACTAAGGGGTCATTTTCTATTGCTTATTGCGTGCAATAGCTTGTCGGGGGCAGAGTTGGGGCGGCAAGGGGAGGAGTCAGGGTGGCAAGGAGGCAGATAAGAACATAAGAAAATGCCATACTGGGTCAGACCAAGGGTCCATCAAGCCCAGCATCCTGTTTCCAACAGTGGCCAATCCAGGCCAAAAGAACCTGGCAAGTTCCCAAAAACTAAGCCTATTCCATGTTACCATTGCTAATGGTAGTGGCTATTCTTTAAGTGAACTTAATAGCAGATAATGGACTTCTCCTCCAAGAACTTATCCAATCCTTTTTTAAACACAGCTATACTAACTGCACTAACCACATCCTCTGGCAACAAATTCCAGAGTTTAATTGTGCGTTGAGTAAAAAATAAAAAAGGATGCTGCAATGTTTTCGCTAGCGGCAATAAGGTAAGCACCGGTATCGTCGCCAGTAGCACATCCAATAGCACCACCTTTCACGATGGCGCTATTGGGTGCGAAAGCCGGCAGTGATAACACTGCGGTGGTGCGATGGCTGCTGGTTTTCACAGGCCTGCCCCCTGTTTTTGCTAGATTCACCATTCTGCATTAGAATGGTGAATCTAGGCCTAAATTTGAAGGATTGGGGTGGATTTCTTTTTTTTTTTTTAAATAAATGTGCCCCCCCCCCCCCCCGCGCTAACCCGAACAACAAATTTTCCACGAAGTTCGTGGAAAATCCATCTCGGGATTCGGGTCCTCTGACCCATGCCGAATTGGACAATTTCTTTGAAATTTTCCAATTCAGCAAAAACGAATGCACATCCCTAATTCCTAATAACAAATTAAAATAGTAAATACGGATTAAATACAGCAGTGAATACTTAATAATATTTATAAATAAAACTTTAAACAGAAAAACAATTAGGATGGACTAAAAGTAATGACCGTAAGTAACATTATTATAACTGTGCAATGTAAGTGGAATGAAATTCAATTTAGCTGGTGCTATCTTTATAAGCTTGCTCAAAAAGCCAAGTTTTCAGCTGTTTTCTAAACAGTTTTAAATTACTCTGTTGTCTTATGTTCGTTGGAAGGGTATTCCACAGTCCTGGGCCTGCTAACGAGATTGCTTTTTCTCTGTCTGTAGTAAGATGTGCTGAAGTTAAAGAAGGAATAGATAATAACCCTTTATTGGCATATCTAAGGTTGTGTTGAGGTGTGTGGATACGGATCACAGCATTTAGCCATTCTACCTAATTGCCATATATGGCTTTATGCAAAATGCATAGCACTTTGTATTCAATTCGTTTATCAACCGGTAACCAGTGTAATGCTTTTAGAATAGGCGTAATATGATCTGATTTTTTGCATCCAGTTAGTATACTCGCAGCAGAGTTTTGAAGAATCTGTAGTGGTTGGTTCGTTGATTTCCGTAAGCCTAGCATGAGAGAGTTGCAGTAGTCAGTGCTGGTAAAAATTAGAGATTGTAGAATAGTTCTAAAATCATTGTGGTGGATTTTCAAAGGGTTAAGCCGTATATTACGCGCTTAACCCCAAAACCTGCTCCTGCGCGCGCAGAACCTATTTTGCATAGGCCCGGTGACACACGCAAGCCCTGGGGCGTGCGTATGTCCCGGGGCTTGAAAAAATGGGCGGGGAGTGGGTGGGCTGGGGGCGGGACCGAGGCCTCCGGCACAGCGGTCATGCCGGCATGCGCAACCTCACCTGCCCGGAGGCAGGCGCAACCGCCAACAAAGGTCGGGGGGGGGGGGGGGTTTAGATAGGGTTGGGGGAGGGTTAGGTAGGGGAAGGGAGGGGAAGGTGGGAGGCCAGAAATAAAGTTCCCTCCGAGGCCGCTCCAATTTCAGAGTGGCTTCGGAGGGAACAGGGAAAGCCATCGGGGCTCCCCTAGGGCTCAGCGCGCGCAAGGTGCACAAGTGTGCACCCCCTTGTGCGCGCCAACCCCGGATTTTATAACATGCGCGCGGCTACGCGCGCATGTTATAAAATCGGGCATGGATTTGTGCGCGCCGGGTTGCGCGCACAAATCCATGCCCACGCGTAGGTTTAAAAATCTGGCCCATTGTGATGTAAAAGAGGTTTAAGACGCTTTAGCATTAAAAGATTACTAAAACCTTCTTTAATCTTTATTGAGATATGTTTTTTAAAATTTATCTCGGGGTCGATCCATATCCCGAGATCTCTGACTTTATCACTTAATTTAGTTGAAAGTTTCACGAGCTGCATGGAACTATTTACATTTGAAGCCGATATTTTCTTTTCTAGTAAAATAAATTCAATCTTATCCAGATTAATGCTAAGTCTCATATGGGTTAATAACTGTTTTATAACAATAAGATACATTTCAGTTAATTTAAGTGCTTGTTTGATTGACTGTGTCTGAGATTGGGATGAGAAGTGTCTAAATATTAGACTTAATAAGCTCATCCGCATAAATATAGTAAGTTAGTCCTGAAATCTTCCTGTAGAAACACCAGGTGAAAAGTCTGTGAATACTATATACTAATGTGCAGTTTTAAAAGAGAAAGTACATATCGTTTGAGAATTGCCCCACATACTTGTTATCAAATTTGCGGACAATACAAAATTATTCAGAGTAGTTAAATCACAAGCAGATTGTGATAAATTGCAGGAGGACCTTGCGAGACTGGAAGACTGGGCATCCAAATGGCAGATGAAATTTAATGTGGACAAGTGCAAGGTGTTGCATGTAGGGAAAAATAACCCTTGCTGTAGTTACACAATGTTAGGTTCCATATTAGGAGCTACCACCCAGGAAAAAGATCTAGGCATCATAGTGGATAATACTTTAAAATCATCGGCTCAGTGTGCTGCAGCAGTCAAAAAAGCAAACAGAATGTTAGGAATTATTAGGAAGGGAATGGTTAATAAAATGGAAAATGTCATAGTGCCTCTGTATCGCTCCATGGTGAGACCGCACCTTGAATACTGTGTACAATTCTGGTCGCCATATCTCTGTGCGCGCAAGTTATAAAATTGGGCGTATGTGTGTGCGCGCCTGGTAGCGTGCGCACATGTACGCCCATGTGCTGTTTTGAAAATCTACCCCATTATAAAATGCATGTGAATGTGTGCTCATGCCCACATACCATATATATGGGCATGCGTGACCATGTTTTAAAGTTACTGTCTTAGGGGCAGATTGTCAAAGACCTATACATGTAGGGGGGGTTACGCATGCTGGGCCTATTTTCAAAAGGCCCAGCGGTGTGCATAAAGCCCCGGGATGTGCGTATTTCTCCGGGCTTTTCTGAATGGGCGGGCAGGGGGCGGGACGGGGGCAGGGCAGATGGTCCGGGGGTGTGGCGTGGCGGTCTGGGAGGCGTGGCCGAGGACTCCAGCACAGGGGCCGGGGGATTGCGCGCCGGCACAGCACTCGGAAGCACACACAAGTTACGCCTGCCTCTGGCAGGCATAACTTCTAAAACAAAGGTACAGGGGGGGGTTTGGGCTGGGGAGCAGGACAAGGGAACGGGGAAAGCCAGCTGGTCTCCCCGAGGGTGCACTTGTGTGCATCCCCTTGCGCGCACCGATCCCTGATTTTATAACATGTGCGCGGCTGCGCGAGCATGTTATAAAATCTGGCGTACATTTGTGTGTGCTGGGTAGCGCGCACAAATGTACCCCGCGTGCGTACCTTTTAAAATCTGCCCCTTTGTGTGCATGCTGTATGCTATTTTTCAAAGAGGTTTTTTTTTGTTTGGTTTTTTTTTAAATGAGTGTGCAATGCACCAATTAAAGGGAGCTGCAAACTTTGCACCTGCTCTTTAGCTCGGATGACCGAGAAGGGTAAGATAACATAAGAACATAAGATAACACATGAATTTGTGGAAATGTCATGCATGTATGTTATTTTCCTCCGCTGACCTTATTGCACCACAGGAAATACTTTCCTTGCAGTACTCGTGCACTTTTCACTGGACTGAGTGCGGGTGATTTTCCGAATGGCCAGTTTACCCAGGCAAATGACTTAGAATATTAAGAGATGTGGAGAATGATTCAGAAACATATAAAGTAAATCAAGTCCAGAGGAAGCATTAAATAAACAGTGCATGTGGAAGTTTGTCTAGAAGGCAAATCAGTGTTTTATGGTCATGAATGAAAAAGCACTGCAGTACACCAGCAGTGAGTTTTTGCAGCACTGTCCACCTATATAAAAGTCAGTATCTGTCCTTGTGTGTGTGTGAAGCCATGGGATAAAGTGAATAGGAGGTGGAGGACCCCAAAAGGGGCTTGGGGGGGGGGGAGAGGTGCCTTGGATTAGGAAAGAGAGGGGCTGGGGAGTGGCCATGGAGGTGTAGGAGGGAGAGGAGCAAGCAAGGGGGCAATTTGAACAGTTAATCCCATCATTTTTTTTTTGGATGGGCATTTTAACTCATTCTTTACAAATGAGATGAAATATTTAATGAAAAAAATCCATCCAGAACATAATGCATATTTGCAAAAATATCTAGCAGGCTTTAAGGAAGTACAAGAAATTATTTTCCATAGAAAAAGAAATTAAAGGACAAGAGGACATGAAATTGGAAGGGGGAGGGGGGTGGGGATTCAGAGGGAATGTGAGGACATGCGTTTTTAATAACAGAGTAGTGGATGCCTAGAATAGCCTAGCGGCAGAGGTGGCAGTATACAAAGCAGTGACATGATTCAAGCCTGCTTGGGCCGGTTATAGAGGGCGACAGAAAGGGGAGGGGAGGGAGATGACTAGAGATCAAGTAGGGTCTATGGTGCTACAGTAGACAGAGAGCAGCTTAGTAGAGGTGGGCCAAGTGGTCCTTATCTGCTGACAACGACTATGTTACTTTGTTAATATGTTACTTACTGAAGAGGCATCTTAATGGGCAAGGACTGCAGATAAGTTGAAAGGTTCCAGGCCGCTGAGGAAACTTGCTGCAAAACTCTTCATTACCCAAAGGACCTCTTTCAGCACATGGGCTACTGTATTTTAAACTAAAATACACCACTTTAAGGCTAATGTACTAACGTAAGAGAAAATTCACCAAGTCAGATTCACGGAGAAAAACGACAAATAGTGCGCATTGTATGAGACTGCGAGCACTATTTTCCCTCTTAGCTTGCGAAGCGGACTTTGCGAATTGTTTCCATTTTGCAAATGGTAAAATGTCATATGGATTTTTACAACTGCATAATTTTATTGAAATTGATTCTAAAGCCTCTGTAATGCAAAATTATAGGGAATGTGCAGGGAAAAAAAAATTGTTTTCGTTTTGCAGTTCATTTTCGGGAGGTTTTTTTCCCCATGAATTTCGGTTCATGGATTGCTTGATTCATTTCATTCGTGAGAAAAAAATGAATCAAGCAATTAAAAACCAAAAATGAGCCCCCCCCCCCCCCCCCCTGGAAAACTTCCGGGGACAAGATTCCCCCCCCCCCCCCCCAGCCCCCACTTACCCAGTCCAGTGGGGATTCACCATGTCAGACTAGCTCAATGCCTTGGATTTGCATAGGATTTGCATAGGATTTGCATAGGATTTGCATAGGCCTAGTCCTAGGCCTGAAGCCTCAGACTTGGTGTATGCATGACCGAGGCTTTGGCCTAGTCCTAGGCATAATGCCTGGGCTGCAGCCAGAGACTAGACCCAGCCCTGACAACACAGCCCGGCCCAGAGGCCAGATCCTGATGCCAGAACCTCTGCTGGACCCAGGCACAATGCCGCAACCTAACCTGGAGGCCGCATCCTGATGTCAGGACCTTGGCCTAGGCCAAGGGATCAGGGCCCAGGCCCAATGCCGGGCCCTGATCCCAACGCCGGGGCCTTGGCCTGGATCCAGGCCTGACACCATGACCCAGAGGCTGTGTCCTGATGCTGGGACCTTGGCCTAGACTGCAGCTCAGGCCCAGGCCCAACACTGCAACCTGACCTGGAGGCTACGTCCTGATGCTGGGGCTTCAGCCCGGACCCAGGCCCAACACCAGGGCCTTGGCCAGGAAGCCAGGTCCCAATGCCTGGGCCCTGGCCCAAGCCTAGAAGCTCTTCATGCATCCTCTACTCCCCGAAGCATAATGACGACATCCACTGGGTTGCACCAAAGTTAACTCCAGTGCATTCACTCCATCAGATGGCGCCATTTTGATGTACTGCACTTATTGCGACCCCAGCAGATGCCATCATTATTCTTTGGGAAGAAGAAAGAAGATGACATGTGAAGAGGAGATTCCAGGTCTGGGTTCCAAGGCCTGGGCTTGACCCTGGGCCAAGACCCAGGTGTCGGAATCTGGCCTCTGGGTCAGGTTGTGGCATCAGGCCTGGGCCTGGGTGCAGGCTGAGGCCCCAGAATCAGGACCTGGCCTCTGGGTTGGGTGACTGCATTTGGCCTGGGTCCAGGCCAAGGCCCTGGCGTCGGGACCCAGCCTTTTATGAATACCTGACAATCACTTAATGTTTAATTTTTGGGGGTCTCAGCCAAGGCCTCAGCTTTGGGCCTACATTAAAGCCCCAGCTTTGAGCTTGGGCTTAGGCCGCGGTCCTTGCTTTGAGCCTCGGCCTATGCCTGAGCGCAACATCTGTGCCTTGCCCTAGGCCCAAAGCCGGGCCTTACCTAGGGTATAAGCTGCGGCCCCTGCTTTTGGCTTCTCCCTATGCCATAGGCAAGGCCCCGGCTTTGAGCCTAAACCTAGGCCCGATGCATTTGTTTAAAACAAACAAATAAGGTTTGCTTCATTTGGAAGGATCTGATTTGTTTCAGGGCCCCCAAATGAAACGAATTAGTCTTTTTCATTGTGTTTTGCACTTTTGATTTAAACGAATGCACATCCCTACAAAAGTATGCAAGCCCAGCTCATTAACTGTTAGAGAATAGTAACAGTATACATGAAATTAGCTTTGCGAGGTCGATTTCACAAAAACGTTAAACTACACCTGAATGATTTTTTGCAAAGTTACCCATAGAAGAACTATGGACGATATTTTTCTACTGGGCTCATTTGCACGAATAAGAAAATATCATATGCAAAATGCAATAGTGTACATAAAAACACACATTGTAGTACATGAGCCTTTTTGTTTGCTATCTTTTAAATATGTTCTTAGACTTCTGAAATTCTACCATTGCCTGACTTGCACCTACAATTTTTTAAATTTTATTCTTTAAATTTCTGGTGATATTAATGGTAGTGACTACATGGGAACTTAAGTCATCTAGCTATCAGTACAAAAGACATTATTGGGAATTAGCAATTTAATCCTCTCCTGCATTACCTGGCCGGTGTGTCTCCTGTTTGCTCTGGAAACACAACTTGTAGGGATAAATAGATTGTGCAGTTTCTATGTTCATTTAAGGGGTGAATTTTCAAAGAGTTATGCTCATAAAAATTTGCATATACACCCATAAGTAGCTTGTACTCATGTAGTCGCTATTTTATAAATATCAAAAGAACATGCATACTTTACATTTCAAGCGCACATATACCTAAGTTACTATTTTATAGGACATGTATGCATATACATTTGGCAATTTACTTGTGTAATTTTATACCTGCTATCTTGTATAATTGATTGACTTGTTTATTGTATACTATTGGCTGGGTGACAGATCTGGGTGAAATGGGGGAAGTTCAGGCTGAAGGACCAGAAGGGTCTCAATGACCTGGAGAAGGACTGGGCAAGCTGATGGAGGAATTAGAAAACTGGTAATTTCAATTACGCATGGATGTCTTAAAAATATACCAACTTCCACATATAGATAGGGTTTTATGTGAGCAAGACCTATCTTTTTTTTTGCGCATAAAATATACACACCTACTTTTTTTAAATTGGTAGGAAAAGTACACATGTTCAATGCATTGAAATACTCGTCCTCTATTTTTATAACATTTACATATCTGATACGCAAGGTTTATAAAATAGCATCACTGATCTTCACTCAGACATATACACGTATATATGCGGCTGCACGTGTTGCGCGTCCCGGCTGCGTCCGCTTCACGGCCAGCCCTGCTCACCTAGCTCTCCCGTCCATGAGCTCCGGGCTCTCCTCCTCCGCAGCTGCAGCCAGTTCACGGCATCCCCAGCTCCCCCGCTCTCAGTCTCCGCCCCGCCCCAGGTGCGCACGTGGCCGGCCTGCAGCCCTTTAAAGGGCCAAGTGCGGGAAAACCCCGGGAGGCGCTTACTGATGATCTCACAGAGATTCCATATATAAGGCAGGGCTCAAACCCATGATCACTGCCTTGGCAATCAGGTCGTACACTCCGGTGTTATCTAGTTTGCCTGTTCCAGCATCTCCTGCTCCTTCGTCTCTCCATTACTGGTAGTACCCTTCGGACTGATCTCACAGTACTGACCTTTGCTTGCTCCTGACTTCGTCTGACTGCTGCCCAGATCTTGACCTCTGCCTGTCCACTGACTTCTTCTGATCGCTGCCTGGAACTTGACCTCTGCCTGACCTGACTACTCCCGGATTAACTAAAGGTACTGACCCCTACTTCGGCTGACCATTCTGGACTGATACTCTGGCCTTGATCCTCGCTATCCACTCGGACACTCTATTCTGGCCTCCTGTAACCTCTGGACATTCCTGCCTGAACATCGACCGCGCACCCTTGTTTGTGGTGGGCACGCCCCTGCGCTTCCTCTCTAGGAGACCCTGCGAGGCCCACCTAAGACCAGGCGGCCCGGGTACCCAAGGGCTCAACCTGTGGAAACCCTGGGTTGCTATTGGCAAAACTCCAGCTAGCCTCTGTCTCCTCCTGTGCTCCGCCTCCTGGTGGCAGGCGCTCTCTGGGTCCGACCAGAGGGCCGTAACAATCCTGAACCAGGCCAAGGGTCCACCTCCAGCACAGCAGCATGGAGATGTTTGAAAGTTAAACTGCCTGTCTCTGACGAATTTAATGAGAGTACCATCAGGGCATTCTTTAAAGAAAAAGCTAATTTCCTCTATAGAGAACATAGAAACTGCACAATCTATTTATCCCTACAAGTTGTGTTTCCAGAGCAAACAGGTCTATAGAGATCACTTTCATTCCTCATCTAAACAGATTGGGATGATCTTATGATAATGGAAGAAAATCAGTGTGAAAAAATTTGTTATTATTTCACACTGATTTTCTCCCATTTGGTTTCATTATAATAAACACTAGAAATTTAAGGGAAAATAAAATAAAAACTGAAAAGAAAGCCTCTAACAATGGTTGATGAGTTCATTTCTCTATTAGCGAAATAGGAATGGGGGGAAATATTTTGGATTAGATATAGTCTACAACCCAAACTACATTGTAAAAGTTGACATGACCCAGAAGAATCAAGGATTTGCCATTTAAAGATCAGAATTAATTAATTAAACTAGTACAGATGAACTAGTATTCTTATGCCTTATGTTTGTGTGACATTCCTGTGACTGAAGGTCAAAATGTGACCATATTTTACCTTGCCAGCTCACAAGCCGTGGAAAGCTCACACATAAGCACAGTATAAAGTAGGGATGTCCAGGGCAAAAATTTTGTTTCGTTTTTTGTGTTATTGCAGTGTGTTTTCCCCAAAAATTTCATTTTGTTTTATGTTTATTTTGAATTCAAAACTGAAATAAACATAAAAAACAAAATAAAATAGGAAACTGGATCTCCTGAGGCTGTGTCCCCACTACCCATCCCTCCCAGCCGCAAAAATGCTAGAGTGAGGATCTTCCCTGGCCCCCACTTATCCAGTTGTGGAGGGATCCACTGAGGAGGCCTTGGCTCAGGCTGAAGCCTTGGCCTTGCATAGAACTAGGGCATGGTAGGTCACCAAGACCTCAACTTAGGCCCAAATGGCATCCAAATGGCATCCAAATGGCAGATGAAATTTAATGTGGATAAGTGCAAGGTGATGCATATAGGGAAAAATAACCCATGCTATAATTACACGATGTTGGGTTCCATATTAGGTGCTACAACCCAAGAAAGAGATCTAGGCGTCATAGTGGATAACACATTGAAATCGTCTGTTCAGTGTGCTGCGGCAGTCAAAAAAGCAAACAGAATGTTGGGAATTATTAGAAAAGGAATGATGAATAAAACGGAAAATGTCATAATGCCTCTATATTGCTCCATGGTGAGACCGCACCTTGAATACTGTGTACAATTCTGGTCGCCGCATCTCAAAAAAGATATAGTTGCGAAGGAGAAGGTACAGAGAAGGGCAACCAAAATGATAAGGGGAATGGAACAACTCCCCTATGAGGAAAGACTAAAGAGGTTAGGACTTTTCAGCTTGGAGAAGAGACGACTGAGGGGGGATATGATAGAGGTGTTTAAAATCATGAGAGGTCTAGAACGGGTAGATGTGAATCGGTTATTTACTCTTTCGGATAATAGAAGGACCAGGGGGCACTCCATGAAGTTAGCATGGGGCACATTTAAAACTAATCGGAGAAAGTTCTTTTTTACTCAACGCACAATTAAACTCTGGAATTTGTTGCCAGAGAGTGTGGTTCGTGCAGTTAGTATAGCTGTGTTTAAAAAAGGATTGGATATGTTCTTGGAGGAGAAGTCCATTACCTGCTATTAAGTTCACTTAGAGAATAGCCACTGCCATTAGCAATGGTTACATGGAATAGACTAAGTTTTTGGGTACTTGCCAGGTTCTTATGGCCTGGATTGGCCACTGTTGGAAACAGGATGCTGGGCTTGATGGACCCTTGGTCTGACCCAGTATGGCATTTTCTTATGTTCTTATGTTCTTACACAAAACCCATTCTTCGAGGCCTGGTCCCAATATATCTATTAGGGCTGGCCAATGTGCCATCTGATACCAGTCCTTTTCCTCCTTGCAGGCTCTTCTGGCTGAATGTTGTGTGAGAGTATGAGGCAGTCATTCCCAGTGTGTGTATATCATAAATTCCATGGTGAAGGCATCATCTGCCTGCTCTGATTCTTGTCCCTGAGAAGCAGCTGAGAGGTCCACTTGCATGAGTTGTGTGTATCCAGGTGTTTGGCCTACTGTCCATAAACTTATTGGACATGGAAAAGATACTGAGATAAGTAAGTTGTATTGTTGTTGCACATGCATCTCGTTTGCTTACATATGAAATATGAGACTCATCTACTACAAGACCCCCTATCCTTTAAGTCCTCTGCTCTGAAATATGTTAGTGCCCCCAGCAAGTCTCCAGCCTTCCTAAAAGATCCTGGCCTAGGTATGCCCCATCTCTTTCAAGTGTTCCCCCATTTCTCCCAAATGCCTCCAGCCCAGGCATTGTAATGCAAAGGAATCAAATATTTTCCATTGTAAAGGAAGCTGTAGGACAAGGGGGTCATGATATCAAAGTCCAAAGGTATAGACAAGAACAATGTCAGGAAATACCACCAGGCTTTTTCACAGAAAGCATGGTGGATGCCTGGAATGCTCTCCCAGAAGAGGTGATGAGGAAAAGAATGGTAACGGAATTTAAAAGGGCATGGGATAAACATAGGGAATCTCTAGTGGCTAGAGGAAGGACATGAAGAACCGAGATATTCATTGTGGATATCCTGAAAACCTGGCTGGCGGGGGGGTCCTCCAGGACAGAGTTTGGGAATCATTGGGGCTACAACAGCTCAGGGAGAGGGAAGAGATAGTGCTGTGACAGGGGTACAGAGCAATCAGACCACAGGAGAGACCCCATGTAGCCCAGGTCAGGCCCTTATCATACCAGGTAGAGGAATGTAGGATAGCACAGAGGAAGCTGGGTGTGAGAATGGTTTTGAGAAAGGAAAAGGAGGAGATATAAAGAACGCGCTTCCTATATCTGTCGAGGAGGTAAAAACACTTTGAAGAAGAGGAGAAGTTGGTAGAGCAGGAGATGACCAAAGAAGAGATGAAGGAGGATACACAAGAGGAGGAGTTGCTGGAGACTAAACTACAAACTACAGCAGTAGGGGTACAATCATCCTAATAATTATGGTACTTCGCTCTGGAAGAAATCAATAGCATTCTGGAGCTGGTCTTTGAGAATGTCAGTGTGCTGTTTGGCAGAGAATCCACATGGACATTCCTGGCAGCAGAGTAGCACATCTGGAAACAAACTGCATGAAAAAGGACATTCAAAGTACAGTCTTATGAGGTAAAAATATCACTTACAACATTATATTTACATGCACTGCTATGATGACAACCAAAAAACCTTACAAAAAATAAAAAGACACTTGGGACCCATATGTTATTAGGCCTATTGTAATGTGCATTGGGTAGGGGCTTGGCCCTCAGAAAGTGATGAATAAGCTGAATTACAATTGCAGTATAGTAAATCTTACATACAAAACAGCACTAACTGTACAGTAACAACCCTAAGTATGAAAAGGCAACACTGACCCTTCTCCTGCTTAATGCTGGCTCTGCCTTCTGCTCCACTTCCTCCTCCTTTTGGCTTTGCGGGCTGATGCTTTTCTGCCTTCTGCTCTGTATCCTGCTCCTTCTGGCTGGTGCAGTTCAAGGCTGCAGCCTGCTCCTGCTCTTTCCAGTGGTGGCACTCCTTCTTCCTGCCTACATGGGTCCATGCAATACCATTTCCTCTTCTGGGCTCTCATGGGCAGGAAGGAGATGTCGTAGCCATGCAGTGCCCCCTTTCCCCCAAACTGCAGAGCTGTAGATGGATGCCTAGGGTGCCTAGTGCTTCCATCAGCCTTGGAATAGGGAAATTTCGAGGTAATAGTCTTGCTATAGAGGATTCTCACTTTTACAGATGATAGCAAAATTGTAATTATTTATTTGAAGCATTTAATTAGATACCTAACTTCCAAAGAACTCTAAACATCATAGAATAATGGATGGCGTATTCCAACAAGACATTTCCGTATCTATTACCGGGTCCAGCAGCTTTGTGGGGGACACCCCAAACTCCTGGATACAGGCCAATGGACAACACAGCTGCCAGTGAGGGAGAGGACAGAGTAGACAGGCAAAGGCTTCTTCCAAGATCCTATGCCACGGTCACTGCAAATGCCACGCCCTAATAGTTCATCCAGCCTGGAAACTGGAAGGAGGAGGAGGAGGAGAACTGAGTTCAGAATTTGCCTGTTCTAGTCCCATCAGATCCATCCCAGTGACACCGGTGAACAATCTGGCTCCTCCTCTGCTGCTCCCTCCCTCTCCTCCTCTGCCCCATTTTGTAATCCATGTCTTCCTGTTGCAGCAGCCCCAGCTCCTTCATTTGTATCCTTCAATGCATCTCTTGTCTGCCTGGTTAAAAGTAGGCACCATCTTCCAGAGCATGCACACCTTTAGCCGGGTTAAAAAGAGGTGTCCCCAGAGGCATATTTATATCAAAGGAGTGTTTGAAACTGGGCATGTGCATGGGCTTTTCAAATGTATGCGAGCTATTTTGGCCCCATCCAGCTGTCTGCAGAAATAGCAATTTAAGCACTTGTAATTTGTGGTCACTAATTTTCAACAAGAAACAATGTGCATGGTTTGCCTTTGAAAACTGACCGCAATGTATGTGGGGTAACATTTCCCCCTTACATGGTTTTCTTGCTTTCAAGCTTAGGAAGCAACTTTTCTAAACATTTGTGGGCCCTAAACTCAATACAAATTATCCCTTCCTGGACACAGAGAAGTAGTTTGCTCAATATTGTGGGGCTCAAGCACCCACTGCACCCACAGATCTGGCACCTATACTGGCACCTGTTGGCTGTATTGCATTATTTATTTCAAAGTTTGGATTTTGGGCATTCCCGAGGGACTTGATGTACTTGCTACAAGCATATACATTTCATAGCATATCGTTTGTATAATATTTTCAAGTGCCACAGGATACTTCATGTTGATTTCAGATCAGATCTAAGTCACCTTGCCTAGGCCCACTAAACTCCAAGCTAACCCTTGCTTGACTCTGTGTCCCATGTTCGACCCAGTTCATTGAACCGGAGGGATGCTGAGTGAGTCGGGGACTTGCGTCACATCTAACTGCTCGTAGATTGCTGCCAGATGTTTTGTTCAAAATGGAAGGGCCGCTCCAATCACGATAAATCTTCCTCTCCACCCCTCCACCTGACCAGGCAAATAAGAACCAGCTTGTACTAAAATACTAGATGGCTATCTTAAAATCCCAGAAGGGCAAGAATGGATTAGAATTTTGCTTCCATTTATTAAGGATAACCCTAAAAATCCATTTATAGTTTTTCCATTTGTGAATTACAGAACAGTCACTTCCCACTTGTGGAAATAAGAATATTATTATTCTATTTTTGTCAGTACATTTATATGGATTATTAACTCTCTCTCTCTCTCTCTATATATATATATAGATAGCTAGATAGATAGATAGATAGATAGATACATTGACAGAAAGATATAGAGATGGATAGATAGGTAGAAAGAAATATATATAGAGAGAGATACAGAGATAGATAGATAGATAGATTTGCCTGTGGAAACCTGCTTGCCTGTCTCCTCTGGTTCATCTAATAGGCAAACTAGGCAGTCACCTAGAATGCCAAATGTTTTTTTTTTTTTGGAGTGAAAAGAGGGGGGGGGGGGGCAGTAAAAAAACTCAGAAACCTCCAAGTGCCCCCTACCTACTTTTAAGGCCCAGCCCCACAAGTCAGGAAATGGATGCTGGGTTGGTATAGGGGGTAGAGACAGAAGGCAAGCTAGGGAGTTGAATGAGTTGTGGATAGGGATAGAGCATACTGGGCGAGTGGAGAGAGAGGATGCTGGGCAGATAGATGGTGGAGGAGCAGGGGCAGATTCCCGCTGACGACCGGCCCGGGGATTCGCCGCCCAGGCCGGCCCAGGAGATACCACGTGGTCTGCCGAGCGAGGCTCTGTCACAGCCGCGCTCGGCAGACCACGTGACTAGAGCAGCCGGCCCACCGGGGGATGCCCGATCTCCTGATAGGGCAATCTGCTCCTGTGGAGGAGAGAAGATACCACCAGGCACTGCACAAAGGGGAAAAAGAATTTCGGGTGATGCTGGTGGGCTGAGCAGGAAGTGAAGGGAAGGAGGAGGACAATGATAAGAGAGGGCACTGTTGACAGGGGCAAAGTGAGAGGGTGCGGGGAGATTGAGAGGGGATGCTGAGCAGGGTGAGAGAGGAGGATACTGTACCAGAGCCATTAATGATAGGTAGGTGTGTAAGGGGGAAGGTGCAAGACTGGAGATTAGCCTAGTGCACCTAATACCCATGCACAAGCCCTGCCTCTGGGTACGACAGTCTCTCATCTTGCATGCGCCCTGCTGTCAGGACTTTTTGGGCTGGAAGCTACTCATGGCCTGTCTTCTCTTTCTCCACTGCTGCAGCCTCACAGGTCTCTGCTCTGGCTTCCTGCACTCAGCTTTGTGCATCTCAATCCTTCATTACATTCAGGCCGATACAGAAAAATGCGCGGGAGAGCCGGCGAGCGCCCGCTGTCCTGGTGCACGCACAGGCCACTCTCCTGGGTGCGCGATTCAGGAGGGTGGTGATGCAAATTAGGGCCCACGGCAGCTGTCAGCGGGTTTGACAGCCGACACTCAACTTTTCCAGCGTCGGTTCTCGAACCCACTGACGGCTACAGGTTCGGAAAATGAACGCCAGCATAATTGAGCGTCTGTCTTCCGACCCGTGGGCAGATTTTTACTTTTTTTTTTACTTTTGAGGCCTCTGACTTAATATCACTATGTTATTAAGTCGGAGGACTTAATAACATAGTGATAAGTGTACAGAAAAGCAGAAAAAAACTGCTTTTCTGTACACTTCCCCGGCACCGGCAGGCGTTAATTTTTGAAAGTAAAATGTGCGGCTTCGCTGCACATTTTGCTTTCTAGATCGTGCGGGAATAACTAATAGGGCCATCAACATGCATTTGCGTGTTTTCGACATAAGGGGTAAAGCTAGCGCATTGAAAACACACGGCAAACCCGGGCACTGTACTGTATCGGCCCGAATGTCACATATTGGCACTGAGATGGAATGTGTTGGCCATGCTTTTTGCCTTCATTTGTCAAGTGTGTTGTTTTTTTCAATAATATATTTCAACAAAATTGTGTTTCTGTATTTTAGTAAGACTCCTCAGCTATGTGCCCAAAGCAGTGTTTCTCAAGCTGATTCTGGAGTACCCAGTAGCCACTAGCCAGTCTGGTATTCAGGATTACCATGATGAATATTTATGAGATACATTTGCATGCACTGCTTATTGACATGCACATTTTTCTCATGTATATTCATGGTAGATATCCTGAAAATCAGTCTATTGGGTACCCCAAGAGGACTAGATTAAGAAATACTGGTCTACAGCAAGTAGAAATGCCCTAAAATAAATATAGATGTCCATATTTAAAAGCATTTAGCTGGCTAACTCATAAGTTATAATCATATAAAGAACAGAACTTACTGTTCTATCACTGTAAATGAAAAATTGTTTTTTCTATTTAATTTGTTACTTTTGATTTTTCTGAAACATTTCATTGTTATTTTCAATGCCTACACTAAGGGTTTGATTTTAAAAAGCATTTACTCGAGCAAAACTGGTTTTTGCTCGAGTAAATACACTTTACTCAAGTAAGTGGGCTTTTCAAAATTGCTACAATATATGCCATTGAATTGTCCATAGGATTTACTCAAGTAAGTGCACTTTACTCGAGTAAATAGCTTTTGAAAATTGCTACGATAGTATGTCACATTTACATGCGTAACTCCTTTGAAAATGACCCCCTAAGTGGAAATGATTTTTCTTCAAAAAGTGTTATCATCCCATCTGAAATTTAAAAAAAAAAATTTTTAGGAGTAGGCAGAAGGTTTCATACATACCGCCCTCATATTAGATTTTTTTGAAATGCTTTTTTAAATGTTTGAAATTTAAAGTCCCAAAAATGTCATGACATCCGTCGTGTTGTTGGCTCAAAATTACCTTGAATGATGGTAAGCTTATGGCTCGAACTTTAAATTTAATAGTAGTTTAAAGCGGGTTCCTTCCAACTTCCTGTATGCTGGCTACATTTAATGATGAATCTCGATCCCGACATGCTCGTGTTTCAGACTTTGCGTCTTTCCTCAGGGGAGTATCTCTATAAAAAAGCTCCAACAAGCAGGGTTATCACCTCGCTGTGTTCTTTATATTCAAGCTGCCGATGTTAGATACAATTTCTCCTCTCCGTGCCATCCAACAAGGTGTCATGGACGTCTATGACACCTTGTTGGATGGCACGGATTGACCCTTGGTCTGACCCAGCATAGCAATTTCTTATGTTCTTAGGGACAGAAAAATGGGGGAAGAGCTGAGGTAGTGTGAGAAGGGGAGGGAGGGAAGGAGGGAAGAGGAAAGATAGTGAGGGAAAGGGGAGGAAGAGCTGAGGTGGTGAGGTAAGGAGATGAGACGTAAAGGAAAGAGCCGAGGAAGTGAGGCCATGGTTCTCCTGGTGGTCCCTAAGTAGAGAAGAGGCTTTGGGCTGCTGGAGGACCGCATCCCACCAGCAGCTCAAGTGGAATGGAGGCCACCTTGTGATCCTGACCCGATAGAGGCCAAAGTGAAGAGACGGGCCCAGAGCTCCCAGGCAAGCAGTTGGAAGAAAAGAAAAGCTAAGGCCCGTATGTGTGGGACAGCATGTGTTTGTGCCTGTGTGTGTGAAACAGCAGGTGTATGTGCACGCGCGTATCTATGTAGGGATGTATAGCAGCCTGGCTTGTTCCCTTTTCCTAATATGAGGTGTATTGGTATTTAAGGAGCTGGTGTTATATTTACAGTGTTACTTTTTCATAGGCAAGATTGTTATTGCTTGAGCGCTGGCAATTAGTGCTGTTTTGGCATGGGAGGTTTGCTATATTGTAATTGTTCACTCATGGCTTTCTGAGGGTCAAGCCCACATTCAACATGCATTTCAATAGACCTAATCACATATGGGTATTTTTGCAGGGTTTTCTGGTTGGCACCTCAGCAGTGCATATAAATATAATATATAGGTTGTTGTAAGGATATTTTCATTTCAGAAGACTGTACTCTGAATGTTATTTTAATGAAAAATCTGCTATTATAGATGCATAGTTTGTAATTGTGTGTTTGTAGAGGACCGGAGTGGGGGAGGTGGGTGCTAGGGCATCTAATACTCTTGCATTGGTCATGATTTCCAGAGGAGAGGGGATGGAGCCAGGTAGGGAGGGATGCCAGATTTTAAAGTTTAGATTACGGGGGAGATGAATGAATCAATGGGGGGGGGGGGGGGGGGGGGCGGGCAGCAAGCTACTTGTTTGCACAGGGGCAGCAAAAAAGCTAGCACTGGCCCTGCCTACTCTTTACAATTTTTTCTCACTGGAGGAAGGGAGGTCACTGTGGTAAATTGTTTGGGAAGCATTACACCACTTTCTTGGTTTTGCACAAATAGCAGGTGTGCAGTATGCAGTCACTTTTAATGTGCAGACGTGAAGTTTTGAGGACAAACAACATGGGTAGCTTCTCTTTGAAAATTTGCCTGAAGTGCATGAATTAATAGCTCTATTAGTTTGAAACTACATGGACTAATTAAGAATTGCCCCAGAAGCATATCTATTTTGCATATGTATGTTTATATGAGATACAAAGATCTAGATAGATATAATATAGGACAAATGATGTGAACTGCACTTGAGTCTCTTAGTGCACAAAGTTGCCCCGAGGTATGCAGTAATGAGTGACAGATGATGATCTTTACTAGGAACCAGGGGTTTACTGTTAAACCATAATTACTTCTGGAAGAAATAATGTTTTCTTTTTTAAGCAGAATAAAGCAAGCAAATTGTACTTTGCATGCTTTCTGCAATATTTTGATATGCACCATTGACTATTTTCTACTTGATCAGTCTTCAGTGAGTGAAGCAATTAAAACAATATTTATACTTGTCTTTTTATTTATATCACAGTCATTTATTCATTACAATTTATGGATTGCCTATCCAACATAGGCTCTAGATGATTTACAAATAATTTCCAATGTTAAAATACAGCATAAACATAAAACCCATTCAAGCAAACAGAGAAAAACAGCAATATGATGGCTGAAAAGATCATGCAACCTGATTAGTTTGCCCATTCGCACAACTGCTCAGCTCGACACTCCCTACCACTCACTCAGAGATCACCTGTGCTTGTCACATGCTTTCTTGAATTTATCTTGAGGTCGATAATAAACCATGGAGTAGCTAGTTAAGGCCAGGATTCATCATTCTTCGCAGAATGATGAAAGATGCTTAATGTTGCAAGCTTTATTACACAATAGCAAATAATATCAAAACTGTTAAAAAATATAATTAAAAAAATAAAATTGGCACAATAACACACACATATATTTATCAATTGCCCTAGTCAATCATTCCTCATTCACACTGCTTCTAAACTTTTTGTAGTGTTATGCATTTATAAAATGTATAGATATTGGCACAAAACATTGTCAAAATATATACAAAGTACTTGTAATGAAACAATGACACACTTGCAATAGAGCTAGACTTCAAGAAAGATACCTTGTGAATTGCAAATGAGTCACATACAAGATACCTTCATTAAAAAGGGGATACAGTTGAATCACAGTCCACAAGAAAGGATACTCTGTATAGGGATGTGAATCGGGCTTCGGACGATTGAAAATATCGTACGATATTTTCAAAATCGTCAGAAATCGGGGGCTCCCCCAAAACGATAGGAAAACCCCATGATATTGTTTGTAGGGGTTCTCTTATCGTTTTGGGGGAGGGCGGGAAAATGGCACACAAAAATAACCTCTAAACCCACCCTGACCCTTTAAAACTAATCCCTTAGTTTCCCCCACCCTCCCGACCCCCCCCCAAAAACATTTTATAGGTACCTGATGGTCCAGTGGGGGTCCCGGGAGCAATCTCCTGCTCTCGGGCCGTCGGCTGCCACTAATAAAAATGGTGCCGATGGCCCTTTGCCCTTACCATGTGACAGGGTATCTGTGCCATTGGCCGGAACTGTGTCAAGGGACTTACTGATTCCAATTACACTACATCTAACTCTCCTATCCAACTTTCTGGTTACTCGTTAAAAAAAAAATTGATCTAATTTGTTTGACAAGGTCTACCTTTGATAAAACCATGCTGCCTCAGATCTCATAATCTGTTGGAGTCCAGAAACTGTTTTATCAGTGATTCCATTAAATTTCTCACCACAGAGGTCAGATTAACCAGCCTGTAGCTCCCAGCCTCCTCCTCACTTCCACTTTTGTGAAGAATGAGATCTGCCTGTTTCCAGTCCTTTGGAACTATTCCCAACTCAAAAGAAGCAGTGTAAAAGATTAGCCAGTGGAGCTGCTAGGATTTATCTTAGTCCCCTTAAATTCTTGAATGTATCCCATCTGGCCATCAAATAACAAACTACAGAAAAAAAAAAGCAAAAAATAATCAACATGCAATAAGGCACACTGATCCAAGGATTTCAAAGTATTGTGGACAATGTTTTGAAATCCTCAGATCAGTATGCAGCGACAGTCAAAAAAGCAAACATTGTTAGGAAATTGGAATTATTAGGAAAGGAATGGAAAATAAAATGGAGGATATCATACTACTTCTGTATCGCTCCTTGGTGAGACCACACCTTGAATATTGTGTGCAATTCTGGTGGCCGCATCTCAAAAAAGATATAGTTGCACTGGTGAAGGTACAGAGAAGGGTGACCAAAATGATAAAGGGGATGGAACGGCTCTCCTATGAGAGCTGTCAGCTTGGAGAAGAGACAGCTGAGAAGGGATATGATAGAGGTCTACAAATTCATGAGTGTAATAGAACAGATAAATGTGGATCAGTTATTTTCTCTTTCAAAGAATAAAAAGACTGGGGATATAGCAGAAAGTTAGTAAATAGCATGTATAAAACAAAATAGAGAACATTTTTTTTCATTCAGTGCACAATTAAGCTCTGGAATTCACTGCCAGAGGATGCAATAAAGGCAGTTAGTGTAGCTGGGTTTAAAAAAGCTTTGGACAAGTTCCTTGAAAAGAAGTCCATAAACTGTTATTAACCAGGTAGACCATAGATGTTGGAATGGGGGGTGGGCCGCAGGGGCTGTGGCCCTCACAAAATTTCTCACCCCCCCCCCAGGCAGCCATCACTGCTGCCATTACTGCTTCCCCTGCCCCAGTCACCATCCATTCTCTGAAAGCGGGAGAGGATCGCAGCCATGAAGCACCTTGGGTTGTTTCATCTTCCTTGTCTGCCACTGCCTGAATGACATCATCAGGAGTTGTAGCTGAGGAGGAGGAAGCAGCCTCCTTTTTCAGAGCCTCACAGCAGTGCCAGTGTGTGTGTGTGTGTGTGGGGGGGGGGGGAATAGGACATAGAAAGGAAATAATATGTCATCCCACCTGCCACTAATGATCCTTCTCTTTCGGGAGGGAGTGAATGTGAATGGAGGGGAGTGAAGAAGAGGAGTGAGGAGATTGTGAGGGAGGGAGTGGGTTGTAAGAGATAGGAATGAAAGAGGTGAGTGAGGGGATTGTAGTGAGGAGGGAATGAAAGAGGGGATTGGGGGGAGAAAGTGAAAAATGTGTGTGAAGGGATTGTGGGGGTGGGAGTGAAAGAGTAGGGATTGTGGGGAATTGGAGTGAAGGTGGTGGGTGGGGATCAGAGTGAAAGTGTGAGGGCCTGGGAGGAGGTGGAATGAAGGAGGTCAGGATTGTGGGGGATTGAATGAGGGGATTGGGGGTAGGGAAGAGAGCAAGGTTGGGGAGAGAAGGGAGCTGAGGGAAGAGGATGGGACAGGGGATTACAGCAAGCATGGATGGGGATGGGGAGAGAGGAGGGGCTGAAGGAAAACGGGGTGGATGGGGGAACTTGATGCTGGAGGGGGTTGAGGCCTGGTCATCATTTTTGTTGGTGGGAGTATTATGTTGGGGCCACTGGGCCTTCATTGTTTTTCTTGGGGGCAAACCTTTCTTCCTGGTCCCAAGACCTTTCTTCTTTCTCTACTCTTCAGCACCCCATCTATATCCCCATCCCCCTTCTTTTTCAGCACCCCACCTCTCTCTATTCCCACTCCATTTTGCTATGTCCCCATCTCCCTCTTGAGCAGTCTCTCTCTCCATCCCCCCTTCAGCACCCCACATCCCTCCCCCATCTCCACTCCCTCTTGTACCTTGTTTCTTCCCCCCTCCTGTCTGCTCCTACTCTTCCTACTGTTGCTCTCTCAACTTTCTGCCCCCACTCCTACCCATCTCCCACAAGAAAAATGATAAAGGCTTAGTGGCCCCAAAATAATACCCCATTATGTGGGTGCCACCTAGACTTTGTTATTTTTGTATATGTGTGTGTGTGTGTGTGTGTGGGGGGGGGGGGGGTTGTTATGTAAATTAACAGCCCTCACTCCCCACAAGAACAATGATTGGAGCCTGGCTTAGTCTAGGAGGAAATACATGCTTGTCTCTAGTGTTCCAATGTTGCACTGCATGGAGAGTCTGGCTTCTTGAGGTTACCATTTCAGTTTTTGTCTGCATGTTTCTAATTTTCATTTGTGATCACTTACTTTGTGTTTGAGGATGTTTTTCTATGAATGTCTAAGGTGAGGTATTCTGCTAGCATGTAGTTTCTGTGTAAGTATCTGTATCAGTCTTGTTCATTGTGTTTTCCCAGCAGGAGGTGCACTGGTGTTCTAGGGCCCAGTGCACTATTTGCAATGCGTCCTAATCATAGGTAGAGTTGTTGCTTTTGTAGTCTTATGAGTTAGTGCTGCTGTAGTATGACAACTTTGCTACACATGTGCTTAGTATTTTTCCCAGGATTTTGTATTATTTCACAATGTGCCTGGTAGTGGAGGAAATATACGTTTATGTTACTTAGATAACACCAGAATCTTTTTGTATTTTGGGAAACTATCCTGTTCTGCCCCCATTGTTAAAGGGGTGTGTGTGTGTGTGTGTGTGTGTGTTGGGAAGTGGAGTCTTTGTTCACAATATATATATTTACAGAACTGTAAGTACAGGAATTACTGTATATTAGGTTTGTCTTGTACATACAATGACAAGAATGAACTTCTCTTAACCCAGCATTCATTATATTGGGTATGATCTCAATCTCTGAAATTTACCTCTAATGTTCTTCTTAATACTTGCACACACACACACACACATATAATTCGTCCTGGTTCAGGGAACCCGAAAACCAAACTTTCCCAAAATTTTGGGAAAATTCGGTTTTCGGGTTAGTGCGCACTAACGGGAGTTTGTGCGCGCTGTTAAAATGTTAGTACGCACTAATGGGAGTTAGCCAACCCGAACCGTGGGAAATACGAAATTTCCTGCAGCAGGCTGAAAACCAAGCCTGAACCAAAAGGTTCGGATTTTGACATCTCTAATCCTTAGACCATATGTTCTTAGTCTTTAATTGCATCTCTTGATACTTGATGATCTTCACTCTCTCCATAAACAGTACAGAATAGTCACTTAGTAGTATTGCTGTGTTTGTCATTTTCTACTTTACCACTATGTCTGATTTTCTAGCATCAAGCATTTAATTGGTCTGGGTTTGAATACTTATATTCTATGATTTATGTGAGGAAGGTATGCAAGATAGAATAACATTAATTGTAGGGATGTGCAGCAAGGGATCTATCTACTGTTTAGGATCTCGCCAGGTACTTGTGATCTGGATTGACATCTGTTGTAAACAGGATACTGGGCTTGATGGTCCTTTGGTCTAACCCAGTATGGCAGTTCTTATTTTTCTTATTAATGTGGCTTAATATAAGAACTATTAATCCTAAATTATCTAAGAAACATGTATTACGTAGCGTGCACGTCATATGTGTGGTACTGGCTATGGATATCATGAAATACTCAGACACTCTTCAAGCCATGTTTATAAGCTGACTCAATACTGCAGTAAAGGATAGCACCATACAGCAACTGCTGAGAAGCCTCATTCTTTCCAGAAGTGAGCATTTTGATAATCCCATCCCACACCTTCCATAAATTTTAATTTTATCTCACTTTATAAAAGATGCACAAATGAACAGTGGCAAGAGTTTCTGACTTCTATTAATTCAACTCCTCTGAGTGTATGCTACTATGTGTCCAACAATAACTGAAGCCAAAGCAGAAGGGTGGGTTTGCCCCTAGGAGGTGGGTGGTGGTGGTCACTCTTATCAACCCAAGAGCACCATAATTTTGTACAATGTATCTTTCAATGTCTATAAGAAGTTTATGAAAATGTCTAAGTCTTTCCTTTTTATTTCTTTAAAGGACAGCATTTATTTTGCAGGATGACGGACTTCTCCCTACTAGAATCACCCTTGCCTGTGGGTCACTCAATTTAAAGGAAAAATAAATACATACATAAAAAAAAATGATTGCAGAAGTTTAAAACTCAATTGAAGAAGGGGTAGAAGGGCCATCTCTGGCTATACTGAATCCCAAATATACATGTGTTAATCTCCCCCTACCCTCCTCACAGCCTGCATGAACCTTCCTGTCTCTGAATGTGGGTTTGTCCTTTGGAGGCTGCTCTGATGATTACTTGGCCCCCCGATGCTCTCATGAATTCAAATAATAGCCACTCTAGCCTAATCAGTGGTAGGAGAAGAAGCTCACAACCAGAATTCTATAACTTGCAATAGTTTTGTTCTAAGGACCAAAGCAGCAATGGTATAGGATGACATCTACTCTCGGTTAATTCTCAGGCCGATACAGAAAGAAACGCGGGAGAGCGGGTGAGTGCCCGCTGTCCCGGCGCGCACACAGGCCAGGGTCCTGTGCGAGATACAGTAAATAAAAATATGCTAATTAGGGCCCATGGTAAAAGGAGGTGCTAGGGACACTAGCGCGTCCCTAGCGCCTCCTTTTTGACAGGAGCGGCGGGTTTGACAGCCGACAATCAATTTTGCCAGCATCGGTTCTCGGACCCGCTGACAGCCATGGGTTCGGAAACTGGACGCCAGCAAAATTCAGCGTCCGGTTTTCAACCCGCGAGCCACGGGCTGATTTTAAATTTTTTAATTTTTAATTATTTTTTACTTTTGGGACCTTCGACTTAATATCACCATGATATTAAGTTGGAGGGTGTACAGAAAAGCAGTTTTTACTGCTTTTCTGTACACTTTCCCGGTGCCGAGAGAAATTAACATCTACCTTTGGATAGGCGCTAATTTCTGAAAGTAAAATGTGCGGCTTGGCTGCACATTTTACTTTCTGAATCGCGCGGGAATAACTAATAGGGCCATCAACATGCATTTGCATGTTGCCGGTGCTATTAGTTTCGGAGGGGTTGGACGCGTGTTTTCGATGTGCTATTACCCCTTACTGAATAAGGGGTAAAGCTAGCGCGTTGAAAACGTGCATCCAACCGCGGGTTAACAGTGCGCTCTGCCAGAGCGCACTGTACTGTATCGGCCTATTAGTGATTTCTGTATTTGAAACATATAGCTATATTTCAACCAATCATGTTGGACTTGTAAAAAAAAGTCCAAGATTTCGATTACATCATGTTTGATGTCTCAGTAAATCTTTACTGCATGGGCACGTTCATAGAACACTATACTCTGTTACTCCATTCAAAATACAGTAAGCTGGAAAGCATTTTGAGTCCAGAGTGGAAAATCTCCCAGCAGGAGATTAAATAGGCAAAGCATAACATGCACAAACATCTAAACAAAGTTCAAATGGTACAAAGGCCCGGAAAATACAGCAAAGCCACATGAAATGGAAAACTAAGTAGGAAGTATGTAGAAAGTGCGATTTGCTTTTTTTTTTTTCTCGTCCTTCCAATTATTTTATACAAGTACTTTTATTTTATGAGAGGGAGAAAAGACTAAACCCTGCTTGAATTATCCTGAGTTCCTGCTCCGCCTAGATGTTTTAGGTAGCAGGGAACATAAGCAAACGTTTCTTTCGGGGGAGGACAGAGGTAGGAGCAGGAATGGACACAGGGGAATTAAAAAAAAAAAAATTACCTTCCTAGCAGTCCTCCTCGTCACCAATAATTTGGCTCCTTCGGTGAAGAGTGGAATCCCCTGGGAATTCAGCTCTCTGGCCGCTGGGTGGCGCCATAGTGGTCTTTGCAGAAGGAGTTGAAAATGTACACCTGTCCGAGTAGCTTATGCCGGTTAAGCTAATGGAACATTGCAAATCTTGTAATTTATAATTAAACCACTCCTGAAAGAAGGAGGATTCAGACGGGAGGGAATGCTCCCTTAAAAACGTATCTACTATTGGGCAGGACGATAACATTTAGCATTGGGTGGGAGCAAAGCACAGCCTATCAAACGGAGGAAAATTGTGTGGACAATAATACAGTATTCCCAAATAAACATCAAGATTGCTATTTAACTAACTGGCGCCAGAGTGGAATATAAGCTTTTGTGTTCATTTTTGTGACACCTACAAGAAAAAAAAAAGTGCCACGCTCAGTTTGGAAAGCAAGGAGAAAGGAGAATAACAAAAGGGGAGGGAGGGAGACACACAGATCCAAAAAGAAAAAGAGAGACGTTTCTAGGCGGCAACAGAGAAGCAAAGTTAGAATTAATTTCCATGTGCACCTGCCTAAACTTTTATGGCAAACGTATTAAGGTTTCCCTTGGTTTGAAAAAAATGGAGTTGGAAACCTTCTGTCCCCTAATAGTAACTAAAAGCAGGAAGTGAAATATGGTTAATAACAAATGGTCTTTCCCAATAATTAGTATTCAAATTTTCATAGGGCTTGAACGTCGGGCAGGCTAGAGACTGGTATAGTTGATCTATAAAATCTATGATCTATAAAATCGATAACTAAAATATGCCAATTAATCCACTTGATGAATATTTATGCAATTGGAAACCCCAGTTTCTAATTCCATAGTTTATCTACAAACAGGAAACCAGGGTAAGAACAGTCAAAACATAATATTAGAAGGACTTTTGTTTTCAAATGTCGGAACAAACATGCAGGTTAGAATTCATTTGTGTTCTGATTGCTCCTTTTCAACAGCTGGCGGAAAGAAAGTGACAACTCCACTTTAAGAAGAAAGTAACTAGAAAACAGCAGGGCGGGTCACCATTATTACGAGGCGGAGCTTGTTGTACGTACTAGGGCCAAGTCACAAACAGTGAGCTGCAGATAAATCCGCTCAGTTAATTCGCTTCACTTAAAAAATGACCCCTGTATTTGCGGTGCAGTAGTACAAGTAAGCACTAATATTGACTATCAGCTGAACATTTTACTGTTAAGTGATTTCTTTTGGAAACAAGCAGGTTAGCAGGACAGTCACAAAGTACCTCACATGGCCTTGGAGGGAAGGGTGAATTATTATTGAGTCTGGGATTGGTTTTGTTAATTAATACAATTTTATATGTATTGGCAATATGTTTGTTTTTTAAAGCTGATGTAATATATTTGTATTTTACTGATTTATTAGTAAGTTATTTTATGACTGTTGATTTAGTTAATGATTATTCTTTATTTTTAAATAATGTATTACGTTGTTACACTTTAATTCAAGGCTTTCCTGAAGAAAGGTGCCCCAAACCAACACAAGCACCTCAACCAGATCTTCATCTTCTCTGTTTCAAATATGGTTGAGCTCGGAGGTGCCAGGGAATTGAAAGAGAACTGTAATAAATATGACAAGTAATCACTTAGCTGTGACTACTGCACTAGAGATGTGAATCGTGTCCTCGATCGTCTTAACGATCGATTTCGGCTGGGAGGGGGAGGGAATCGTATTGTTGCCGTTTGGGGGGGGTAAAATATCGTGAAAAATCGTAAAAAATCGAAAAAACGTAAAATCGCAAAACCGGCACATTAAAACCCCCTAAAACCCACCCCCGACCCTTTAAATTAAATCCCCCACCCTCCCAAACCCCCCCCCCAAATGACTTAAATAACCTGCGGGTCCAGCGGCGGTCCGGAACGGCAGCGGTCCGGAACGGGCTCCTGCTACTGAATCTTGTTGTCTTCGGCCGGCGCCATTTTCCAAAATGGCGCCGAAAAATGGCGGCGGCCATAGACGAACACGATTGGACGGCAGGAGGTCCTTCCGGACCCCCGCTGGACTTTTGGCAAGTCTTGTGGGGGTCAGGAGGCCCCCCCAAGCTGGCCAAAAGTTCCTGGAGGTCCAGCGGGGGTCAGGGAGCGATTTCCCGCCGCGAATCAGTTTTCGTACGGAAAATGGCGCCGGCAGGAGATCGACTGCAGGAGGTCGTTCAGCGAGGCGCCGGAACCCTCGCTGAACGACCTCCTGCAGTCGATCTCCTGCCGGCGCCATTTTCCGTACGAAAATGATTCGCGGCGGGAAATCGCTCCCTGACCCCCGCTGGACCTCCAGGAACTTTTGGCCAGCTTGGGGGGGGCCTCCTGACCCCCACAAGACTTGCCAAAAGTCCAGCGGGGTTCCGGAAGGACCTCCTGCCGTCCAATCGTGTTCCTCTATGGCCGCCGCCATTTTTCGGCGCCATTTTGGAAAATGGCGCCGGCCGAAGACAACAAGATTCAGTAGCAGGAGCCCGTTCCGGACCGCTGCCGTTCCGGACCGCCGCTGGACCCGCAGGTTATTTAAGTCATTTGGGGGGGGGGGGTTCGGGAGGGTGGGGGATTTAATTTAAAGGGTCGGGGGTGGGTTTTAGGGGGTTTTAGTGTGCCGGCTCACGATTCTAACGATTTATAACGATAAATCGTTAGAATCTCTATTGTATTGTGTTCCATAACGGTTTAAGACGATATTAAAATTATCGGACGATAATTTTAATCGTCCTAAAACGATTCACATCCCTATACTGCACTGTACAAAGAGGACAGGACTCTAGTTTAAAGAAAGAGCAGTAGTGCAATAGGAAGCACAGAGTGACAGAAAGTTAGGATCAAAGTAATGCAGGTACACACTGGGCTTTTGCACTATTTTAGCCTTTATTTTAACCTTTCAGTCTTCAGATTACCTCCCTTTGCCACATGAGTATCAAAAAGGTTCCTTTTTTCCTATCCCATTTTGACCATTGTCAAATGTTTTATTATTTAAATCTCCCTTTTATTTTTGAAAGGTTAAACCTTGTAAATAGTATTTTTAGTTATTTTAACTAGTACTTCGTTTCATATAGGCCCAGATGTAATTAGAGTTTTCTCCCCTAAGGAGATATTTTCTCATAGTCAAGCCTTAGTAAATCAGACCCGCTGGGGTACATTTTAAAACACAGCGCGCACGCGTACTTTTGTTTACGCACCAGGTGCGAACAAAAGTACGCTGGATTTTATAAGATACATGCGTAGCCGCGCGGATCTTATAAACCCGGGGTCTGCGCATGCAAGGGGGTGCAGATTTGTGCAACTTGCGCGTGCCGGGCCCTGTGCGCGCTGCCCATTCCCTCCACCTCCCCCTCCCTTTCCCCCAGCCCTATCTAAACCCCCCCACCTCTATCGCACAAGTTGCACCTGCTAGAGGCAGGCATAACTTTGCGCGCGCCGGGCCGGCTGCCACATGCCATGCTCCGGTCCGGGGGCTGGTCCGGAGGCCGCAGCCATGCCCTCGGAACGCCCCCGGGCCGAAACCATGCCTGCAGCACCGCCCCCGGATGACGCGCCGACCGCATCACGCCCCCCAACATGCCCCCGGTTGACGTGCTGACCGCGTCACGCCCCCGACACACCCACCCCAAGAAAGCTCCGGGACTTACGCGCGTCCTGGGGCTTTGCGCACGCCAGAAGCCTATGCAATATAGACTCGGCGCACGCAGGGCTGTTTTAGAAGGGTTACACGCGTACCTTATGTGCGTAACCCTTTTAAAATCCGGCCCTTTGTGTCTGTGGGGAAAATATGTCCTACATAGGGCTCTTATCGTTACTACTTACAATACAAATCAGATATACAGTATCTAACACGACATTCAAAAGAGAGGCTATTATTACTATTTAGTAACAGAGAGATCTGGAGGCAGTGCATAAGGACTAGTAGGGCAGTTGCTTCGGGTTCAGACCAGAAGGGGGCACACATAAGGGCATAATTTATTAAGTTGTTTTGCTATAGATACAGGCTGATGCAATACCATTGCATAAAACCATGCTTCCAAATTGGGCACACTTTTTTAAAGGGGCACACATCCACTTCTCCTGGGCACTTGACACAATAGGCAAACGAGCTGCTGGGCTAAAATGGAGGTGCAATGAATAATTTATGCGTCCCTAGTGCTCTGCATCGGGTGCCCAGGAGAGTGTCTGTGCATCCACAACAGCCTGGACCGATCTCCCTCCTCACCCCATCCCCAGCAGGGCTGTTCCTGATTGGTCCTTTTCATTGACATGTGACAGTGAATGGACCAATCGAGCCAGAACCTGGGGATGCTGTTTTCTGTTGTTCTGTTGTGACCATACTAATAGGAGGAATCCAGAAAGCAGGATTTTCTTTTTTGTGAGCTCTTGAGCATGACATGATTTAACTCCTACTCCTGGGCAGGCATTAAATTTGCCACATTAAAATGGGTGCCTTAGCTGTGCAGCAAGTTTTGGCATTGCAGCGTAATAGCTAATAGGGATATGCATTCATTTTAAACGAAATAGGAAATAAGAAATTGCCATACTGGGTCAGACCAAGGGTCTGCTCCATTTTTAAAGATGGTGCTGGCCGTCCATTGCCCCTACCTTGTGACAGGGGCCAGCCAATGGCACTGATAGCCCCTGTCACATGGTAAGGGCCACTGGTGCCATTTTGTTTACTGGCAGCCGATGGCTTGAGAGCAGGAGATCGCTCCCAGGACCCCCACTGGACCACTAGGGACTTTAAGCAAGTTTTGGGTGGGTCGGGAGGGTGGGGGATTGTAAATAATTAAATCTGAAGAATTGGGGTGAGGTTTTTTTTTCAGATTGGGACAGCCGAAAAAAAAAAAACGGTCAGAACCGTGGGAAACAAAATTTTCTGCGGTTCTACGAAAACTAAACCAGAAACGATTACTGGTACGATACACATCTCTAATAGCTAATAACCTCATCTATATGGAATTTGCATGTGATGAGCGCTATTAGCTACGTGCTCAATTGGATGCATGTTTTGGAAGCACTAATCCCTGTATTGCATTGGGAGTTAGTCTAGCGTGTCCAAAACATGCGTCCAACCACGTGTTAAATGGTACGCTGACCTGGGCACCCGATATTGCATCAGCCTGAGAAAGGGAGAAAAGCATTTAGTAAACCAAGCCCTTATACCCTGACAAGAAGTCTATAGTGAGCAGGAAGTGTGGGCAGAGCTGGCGGGAACATTAGGTACACTAGGCACCTGCCTAGGGTGCTGGAAGTGGGCAGGGCAATATAGTCAGACATGGCGGCATTTTTTAAAGCAGCGTACATGGTGGAGAGACATGGAGCTGGGAAAGGTCACAGTATGTGAAAGGAGCTTTGGAGGTTGCTGGTGTGTGATCTGCAGGGGTTCGAGTTGGAGGGGGAAGGAGAGAGAGAGAGAGAGAGAATCATGTGATGCCAATACATCATTGCCACCTAGGGTGGCTGCAGACTCTTGCACCGGCACTGGGGGAAGGGGTCTTGTGAGTAAGCATAGGCTGGGTCAGAATCTGCTACCTCTATGGAGCTCTGTTCCAGCCTCAACAGCTTTTTCTGGTACTTTCAGGCCAATGCAATAAAGTGTGTTCAGCTGAATATATAGTTTTACCCACAGTTGGGTGCACATTTGGTGCTGGCAGACATTACTCTCAATGCAGGAAGGAGTTTTACCTGCACAAAATGTGCTTTTAAAAATGTGCATTCAGCTCAGCACCCTCACATGGAAATTCCATGCAAATGAGAGCATTAAGCATTCCCTCCCAATGCAAAGAGGTGTGCTGGTTGACTGCACAATTTCAAAGCACTAGAAACTTTGCTCCTGGTCAGAGGTGGAGTAAAGATTCTAACACTGGATCCACCACCAGAACTCCCCCACTACCCTTGAGGGCAAGCGTCAGTGGCTTGAAATATGCTGTGCTGGCCACCATATGGGCTCTGGGGCTGATGCAATAAAGTGCGCCCAGCCTACTGCACACGTTAATGAGCGGTTGGACTTACGTTTTGGATGTGCTAGACTAACACCTGATGCAATAAGGGGATTAGTGCATCCAAAATGCATGCTCAAACAACTGCACATTTAATAGTGCTCATCACATGTAAATTCCATGTAGAGGAGGCTATTAGTTATCAACCCCCCCCCCCCCATGCAGAAAATTGCTGGGTGTCCAACACACACTTCTTAATGTGGAAAATTTAACGTCAGCCCCGGAGCTGGTGTTAAGTCATTCCGTGAGTCATGGGTTTATGAAAAAATCCAAAATACTATTCTCTGTGGTTTCTCAATAGAGAATTAATGAAATGGATCAATTACAAAAAAAATATATATATATGTTTTTTTCACCCCTTGTTATTGTGGGTGTATATTGTGCGTCAGAAAAGGGTGGGTATTACATTAATTCTTTGTTGAGCACCTGTAGCAATTGTATTGAGCGCCCGTAGCAATATGTAAGCATACAGCCACCTCTCCTGGGCGCCCCACGCATTTGAGTACTTGGGATGCACAATTTCTCCCTGATGCGTCTCTTTTAATGCACCAGCTCATTTAAATATAGCATTGGGCACCCAGGAGAGGTGGCTGTGCGGGCTTCAATACTAGTGCCCATTTTACCCGGTTTTTGTTGCATCACCTGGCTGTGTAGGTACATTTTAACTCCAGAAGTATTAGCATAGCATTAGCTTACTGCAATGAATTAATTAATGAATTTATTTTTAATCTCTGTGTTAAAACTGAGCACTGCAATTCAGCGCACAGGCTCTTAACCCACAGGTTATTGCATCGGGCAAGGTGAAGGAAGGCAATAGCAGCAAGAAGGGAGGGGAGTGTGAACGTTCACGGTGGAGGAAGAGGAGCCTGGAGCCTTGGATGTAAAACTATCTCATTATACCACTGGCTGGAGGTCTTCATTTCCGCTTATCTCAAGGCGGACAGTCAGATTGGTGGTCAGGGTTGGGGGTAATCCTGCATTGCTCCTGTTCCTCGCTACTCCCTCCCATACCCGCACATGTTCTGTGAATGGATGACGGCCAATTGCTTCCGGTTTGGGGGTCCTCCTGTTACCCTGACCCGCTTTATCAGCATTCATAAAAAAATGAACACGAAAACCTTTTATAAGTCACACGGTTTTATTTTACTGTGGCTGTGCATAGGTGAGTTTATCTGTTTATTGCTTCATTTGCATCTGACAACCACAATTAAGCCAGAAACAGTCTCTTCGGTGCAGCAAATGCTTAAGGAAAAAAGAAACAATTCCACAAGCAGGATGGGCGAAGTCCTTCTCCGTTTCTGAATGCCAACATTGTTATTTATCAGATTTGAAAAAACAAACCCAAAGACTTTTTTTTGTTTTCTCGTTTCTGAATTTCTTTTCTTCCGTTTTTCTCTGCCCTTCCATTCTAAAAGGGAAGTTATTTCCCCTAGCCCCAAGCCTCCCAACCTATATACATGCCATAATGCGCACACTTCTTTTGTGTTTCATTGCATTTCATAGATGCAAGAGGTCAGATGGCCTCTAATTGAGTCAATAAAATCAATGTTTATTCCTCTGTTGGCTTGAAAGCTAATAAATTGTCTCCTTTCGTGTGCTCAGACAAACCTGACAGTCTTCATTACATAACTTTGCCTTTCCTTGCTTCATTTGCTTTCTCTTTGGTGTTATTACTAGGTCCCCTTGCTTTTTTTTTTTTTTACATAATAGTTTATTTGTTATATGTTCACACTTTTTTGCTGGGGAGGTGGGGGGGGGGGAACATTTTTTTTTTAATATCTTCCTGCCAGATACTCTCTTACTTAACATATATTGGTATGAGGCTGGCATGGGATTCGCATGGGAGGGGGCTAGGTTGCAGTTTTCAAGAACGTTAAACATGAATGCATGCATTGCACAATAAAAAGGAGAATCTTAACGGGTTTGCTTCTTATACTTATCAAGTGAAATATCTACAATTAGTGTGTATTTTTTTTTTTTTAGCAGTATGTATAAGCAGTTTCTATAGAAATAGCTTCAGTCCTTAGTGAAGACATATAAGAGGAGAGAAGCCCCAGCTTCCACTTTTCTTTCTAGTATCCAGCTTTAATCGGATTATTACAAAGTAAGCCATGCTGTTAAGAATTCCGAACGAAGATAATAAAATCTTTAACAATTACCTACCGAAACACTCGTTTTCAGCATTGCTGAGGTAGGTCGATTGCAACTTCCTCCTTAGTAAACAGCTGCCGAACTTTTAACAGCTGGCTGTCTCCAAACTTGCACCTCGCCACCCTTTTTCCAGGTTGCTTCTGACATATTTAACCTCCTAAAATGAATCGCTGCGGCTTCCTCCACTTTTTTTTTTTTTTTTTAGTGCCATAGGAGGGACAAGTGGGGGGTGAGGGCCAGTCTTAGAAATCCAATTATTGCCTGAAAAAGAAGATCTTTATGAATCCTACTTTTTTGCACGCAAAAAGAGTGGGTGGGTACAAATCTCTAATAAGATCAATATAAAGCAGACACAAATCTCACTGAAGGTTTACTGAGAGTCTGTGGGCTAAAGACCTTTGACATGCATAGCAAATTAATTGGGCTCTGTAAAGGGAAGAGAGGGGGATTCCAGTTAATTAGCGAAGAAATGAATAAAACTAAAACATTATATCAACTGTCTCGGGGTCCCGGTTTGTTAGTAGGGATTTGGGGGATCAGCTTTTGTGCCGGACAAATTGAAAGTGAATATCTGGTGCGGCTTTGCACTATAGTTCTGAGAACTGGCGACAGCTCTGATCCATGGGAAAACTTAAAGGGGACCCGACGCTGTCACAGCCTCTCATTATCTCACGACTAGGTCTATCTTTGGCGGACAGTACTTAATCAGGGCTGGCATCCAGGTCCTTATTCGGAACAGCTCTGTTCATTTGTCAATCATTAAGGCCAACACCAGTAGTACACCTCACTTAGTTTCAACCATAGTCTATAGACTGCATTTATGTAAAAAAAAAGGGACAAAATCTCATGAAATCAATTAACTAGAGCGAAGCCAGAGAGAGAACAAAAGACAATAGAAGAAAGGAAACCAGAAAGTGAAAATGAGAATGAAAAAGAACTACTATGCAAAATAAAGAAACAGAACTTAAAAAAACAAACAACCCCGAGTCAGGAGAAGAAGGAAAGAAAGACGCACATAAGAAAATAGACGGAATGACAAAAACAGGAAAGCAAAAAGGGACAGCAAAGAAAGAAGATACAAATGGTAAAAAAGACAAAAAAAAAAAAGAAAAGAAAGAACAAGGAAGGATTCAAGAAAGGTTGTTTGCATAATAACAACATATCATGTTCAAACATTTTGAACATCCTAAACAGGTTTTAGCAGACCAAATTCCAAAGCGCAGCTTCTCCTTTCAGTCCTTACCCGACCTTACCCGGGGCTGATCTTCAGTTAAAGTGTTTACTCACTGGATAATAGAAGGGAGGAGACAGGGACATCTGTTTCGTTACTGTATTGTTTATTTAGTCACGAGGTCATGACCAAAAAGGACCCTGTCTGCTCTTGGGGAAAATATTGTCTACTTTAATGCAAAATTAAAACTGACATTAAACGACTTTTTAAGCTGCCTGGATAAACTGGTGCCCTACGTAGCATGTGCAAGAACAGGACAGGTGCAGCGCCTCGTACAGACGTCTTTAGAAATCTCTGGCACTATTTTAAGCATGCTTTGCTCATGCCTTCTGTTAGAGTCAAAAACTGCAACTAACTAGTCAGAATAACCGTTCAGTTCCTTTTCTGTTTTTTATTCTGTTGCAATTCGGTGGTGTATTTTCTATGCTTTTCCTGTGATCGAAAATAGACCTTTGAAAACAGGACTGGGAATTAACACCCCTTTCCCTACCTCTGAGACGGGAGACAGTGAGCCTCGGAAGTAAAACCGTCTCGCAGTCTGTGTGTCCTTTCTTCCTCGGCTACTTGGTGGAAAAATAGCTCCCCGTGATTGCCTCTGCCCGTTTTTTTCTCAAGAGCAACTTATGGTCAATAAATGAAGAGCAGAGCAAGGCCATTGCGTGGAACAAGAATGGAATCCCCGAAAAAGTTTTCTGCAAGCCGGAACCAAACTAAACTGCAAGTTCTTTTTAGGCTGCTGTTCCCGTTGTGGCAGGGAGGTGCCAGGTACCTGGAGGAATCCTTGCTAACCGTCTACCGGTGGTTTTATTCACTTCGGTGACAAATAACAAGGGGAATGTTGTGAGCGACTCTAAACCTAGACAGAAAACAAAACGCGAAGCGAAAGATAGATAAGACTAGGGAGCACTGCGGACACTTTACTTTCATTGCCCTTTAATTCTTATTCTTTACTCAGGGCAGATATAGTATGGCCCAGCTGAAGTCTTGTCCGTATGCTTTAACTAGGTTGTAAGCTCCAGGGGACAGGGACTGTCTCATATGTGTATCTGTACCGCCCTACCTACCTTTAGTAGCCCGAAACAAACGATAATAGGAGTAGGAAACTACTACTGCTCCAATATCACTGATGCATAGGAATATTGAATGGGTTGACTATGGATTCCTTATTCTCCCTCGGCGCCTAGTGACCAGCCTTCATAAATTGCTCAGTCAAAAGCAGACCTGGGAATGTTTGTTTATATGAATGTGCATGGTTGTGTGTGTGTGTGTGTGTGTGTGCACTTGTTTTCAGGAATCTTCTTGGCAATGACTCATTCGATATTTTACATTCTAGACGTATTCAACATGTATCAGCGTGATATCTAATTCAGGTTCTTCTGAAAAGGAGCACCGTAGGAGCACCATCATTCACTTAAATTCATTATCGTAGGACTGGAACTTTAAAAAGTTGTAAAATATGACATGATATATTTCCTCAATAATAAAACAATCTGAGCATAAAGGAAGATCTTCATCAAATTGCATATTTAACTGTTGTCTAAAAGAAGAAAATGCTTTCTTAGGATTTAGCATTAACTGCCAGCTCCTGGAGTGAAAATCTTTAAAATATCTGAAAAATGATTAAATAATCTGAAAAGCCATTGATAAATCTTACTAATATCAATATTACAGTATGCATAGGTTAGAAATCCTGTTCTAACATAAGACAGTGGGGCGATATTCCTGGTCCACCGTATTAAAACAAACAAACAAAAAACCAACCAACGTCTGTGACTTGATTCGGAGTGATATAAAGTGTTTGCCTGCCATTCTGAGCGCTTACATAGATTTCTCTTCAAGTTTGCCTAGTTATGTGAATCTGAGTAAGAGAATGGGTTCTCTTGTATAGTTCCAATGAGAAGTTCCCCCCTCCCCCACTAAGTTTAGTTAAAACGCTGCCCTGCTAATATGTTAGAACTGAGGACTTGCCTGGGAATATGAGGGTGTTCTGACTGCGTTTATAGGTTTTTGTAGTGTATTTTCCAAACATTTCAGAGATTTTTTTCCCTTTAAATTCCCTTTAAATTTAAATTACTTCAATTAGAGTTGTCTCTGCTAGGATGATATATTTATTAACACAGATCTTGCATGTATTTGTAGATTGTTTTATCATGCTTTCCTTCATATTTTTATTTATTTTTCAGCTTGCAGCCCAGAAGTTTATGATCTCTCATTTTTTAATTTTGAAGCTTTTTTTTTTTTTTTTTAGCAAAACATCATCAGACTTCCTGGAATGTGAAGACAGGAAATGACGTCATGTAGTAGCCAATGTTCTGACATCACTTCCCTCAGGATGTTAGGCCCATCAGATTTTCATGAATGGGACAATTTGACTCATTGCATTATTGACAGGGAACCATATAGTTCCATGTCAAGGGTGAAAAAGTGAGCCAATCCTGGTTTTGCCCCATTGTATGCCAGGTAATGTAGTTCAGGTTTTCTAATTGATTTCTCTGAGAAAAAACAGGACTGTATCTCCCTACATGCAACAGAATAATTCCAAGACTGGCTTGGCCTGTCCCCTTTTAAGGACATTTTATGGTCATGCAACTTCTACTCTTACTTGTGAAAATGGAGAATAAGCACTACTTTAAAGAGAAGTTATAATTTATTCTGTTTATGCATGCATGAATAACATTTTGTTAAAAAAATATTAAATTAACTTAGAGGCTGATTCAATACTGTGTGCTAGCTGCTGCACATGGCCTAACATGCGATTGGACGCTTTTTTTGGATGCACATCCATAACCCCCGATCTAATACGGGGATTAGCATGTCCAAAACGTGCATCCAAATCTCCGCATAGCTAATAGCACTCATCAGATGGAAATCCATGTAAATGAAGCTATTAGCTAACCCCTGTGAACCAATAAATTTTCCATGCAGCCAATGCGCCTTTGCAATCTGGCAAATTTTACGCCTACCACACCCAACGGTGCATTGAAGAAAAAGAAAAATCCTGCTTTTTAGGATTCCTTCTCATAATATCATAGTGATATTATGTAGAAGGAACCAAATAAAGCAGTATTTATTAAAAAAAATGTATTTGAAAAAACATTTTTGGATGTCCAATGCACACACAAGATACACGGTCCATACCATGTATCTTGTGCATATATTTGCTGGTAGCAGGAGAAAACAGGCACTCATAGATTGAGTTTCCTTTTTTCCAACCGGCTTATCAGCCTGCTTGACAGCCACCTCTCCTGTGCGCCTGATGCCGAGGAGGCACTAGGGATGCACATTTGTCCCTAGAGCCTCATTTTTAGCATGACTCCCTCATTTTAATATTGGATCGGGAGCTGGGCGCGCGTTAGGAAAACGGGTGCTCAGCACTGTGTGTCTGTTTTCTGCGCACACTTATTGCATCAGCCCCTTACACCCTAGTTATTTGATTCAGTTTCTATTCTAACAGCAAGTGACAAGATATAAAAAACTACCACACAGAAACACAAGAATACATCATGAACATACATACACAGGATTATTCAAATACACACTCACATACAAACTACATGGACAAGATCACAAGAGTGAAAGTAGAATGATTTATTGCTTGAAAAATAGTTGATAGTTCATTAGAAGTAACAGTCATAAAACCTTTTTTTGCTGTGTTTTGCGAGATAGTTTTATAATGTAAATATAATACAGACTGTTGTTTTGTGGAATTTTCTTAAATAGTGAAATAATGATCCATAGGATGTTTGGCTGGGGGCTGAAGTGTGTTGGAGCAGGGGGAGGGGAAAGGAGCTGGGGAGATGCTGACATTCTCAAGTAGCATTGCCTTCAGCCTTAGGCTCTAGATATTTTGCATGTAGGCCAATTAGACGTGATTATGTTCTTTGAGAGAGAAAAGGATACACACGAGTGGATGCATACACACATATCTAGAGATTTATTCTCAGATTAGATTGGGTTGGTGACACAAAGACATGCAAAGAGTGCGGATAATATTGTGGGAATGCTAGAAAAGAACTAAGTGGCTGACTTTCCCTAAGGTGGTTGGGTTTCTGGCCATAGTCCCCCTTTTCTAGTCCTTTTCTTCCCATAGTGGTGTTTGTTTCCTGAGTTGTAATTAGACCCTTGAGTTGAAGCTGGCTTTCTCTGAATAGAACCATCCCATTTCTGTTGCTTACTTGTTCTAAATGCTGTAAGGGGCACAATGACCAGGGAATTACATAGCTTTATATTCACGAAGATATTCGACCCCCATAGATTAAATGGGCAGAGATCTTATTGAATCCAGCTTTTTAGTCTGGTTCAATAGTCTCTTAAATGGTTATTGTAAGCATCGTGTTAAGAGGATCTGTGCTTTTTGATGTCATCTTGAGAAGGAACTCTGGGATCAACAACTATTGATTACTTGAAAGATTCAGTATTATTTCATTCTATACGTATTTCAACTAAGAATATATTTCATTTGGTGTACTATTATCTTTCAAGATGGAATAGCTTCATTAGTGAAAGAGAGTGAGAATACATGAGCTACATCTTTTTCTTTCAATTCAGTTTTCTGACTATTTTCCAACCATCTCTCTTTCTCTCTGTCTTTCAAGATTTGTTTTCATTTCCTCCATATACAATTTTAATGTTTTAAAAATGAGTTCCCTCCTTTCTGTTTCACATTTTTTTCTTCTATAACTGTCTTTCACTCCTCCCCTTGGCTCTCTCTATATCTCACTTTCTTCCCCTCCATTTTTTTCTCTCTCTCTTCCTCTCCTGTGCACTGTGTTGTTTTTGTTTTTTAGCAGGCTTTAAATGGTATAACAAGCATAGGAAGTAACTACAAAAGAGCACTTTATATATGCATACATTTAGAAGATGAAATAGCCAAGTGTGGTGAAGACAGTAATAAATCAGATGCGGTCATATGACACAACATGATGTATACTCTTTTTGGATCCAATGTATAAATTTAGGCAGTATCTCAGTTATCTGGTACTCTATGTTTTGTATTCAGCATAATACAGCAAGAAATATGTCTCATTCTTATCCATATGGTACTGGCTGTTCCCTTCTGCTGGCTCAAAATTATGTCAGGCTTTTAATCACTAGTCCCACATTCTCTTAGTATGAGTCTTTGGGACCTATTTATTCAAGTGCTGTACCAGTTTTCCTCCCCTGCAAAAATTATTTTCAATGAAGAAAACTCCAGTGAATAAATGTGTCCATTTGTCTTTATTTATCTAATTATTGGGTATTTCAGTTGGAACCTACCAGAAAATAAACTTTCTGTAGTTCTGTAGTGAAATTTATTATCTATGAAATATGTCCCACAGAGGCACAATGGAACTTTTGCCCCAAAATGCTAAATTTAAGAACTAGGAAAAATTGTGCATATAATCCTTTCTGCATATATTTTCCCTTCCCCGGGTTCAATAAATTAAATTCTTGGCCCACAGCCATGCTGTTTCAAAAGTCTCGCACTCCTGTTTTGTGCTTTTCTGCCCTATCTTTGCCCAACATACACCTAGCCCATAATCAAAGTGAGGTGTCTACTAAAAAATGTTGCTTAACAATGTTTTTTTGTTTTTTTTTTTACTACAACTGTTCAAAGGAGAGAAGTGAGACTTTATAGAAAGCTAACTTTATCAGAAAGTTCACCAGCACATAGGTCAGTATAACAGGACTAGACTGGTTATCACCTTTTGTGAAACCTCTTGCAGAAGGTATGAAAAGATATGTAACTCCTGAATTACCGAGGCTCCATCAGCGTAGAATGGGAGGTTAACAATGCAGAAAACAACAGATGAAGAAGGGAGGGATAAAATCTTGCCACATTGGAAGTCCAGATAACCCGGGTACAAAGTAGAAGACATATGTTCCTGTTATATTTAATAGAGAACCTTAAATTTGTGATGAAGCGAACCCGCTTCCTTCACTACAGCTCTTGAATCTTCTCCCGCCCCTTCCACCTCCTTCCCACCACTGCTTTCCTCCCCTGCCCATTTACTTGTAAAGCTAAATCAACGTGGTTACCTCTAATTCTGCAGCCACTGCTTTTAGTGTTCAGATAACATCAATGAAAGAATAAGGTCATTCCGGTTCTGGTCAGTGACAGAAGAATGAGGCTGACCTGAGTAAACCTCCTTGTGACGTCAAAGCATTTCGGCAGGACTCACCTTAACTGCCCCGAGCTCGCCGCTTCAGCTCTTTTAGTGCTCCAAAGAAGTCGGGAATCGCGCTATTCTCGAAAAAGAAAGTGGCGTGCCGGGATGCGCTAAAATCCAAAGCTGCAGATGACTTCGAGTCCTCCGTGCTGTGATGTCTCCGAGATGTCCAACCGTTTGAGACACCAGCTCGGAAACAATGAAGGTCCTGTTCCGTGAGGGACTGAGAGGGTGTTTAAGCAAACATACATGGTTATTATAATCACACCTACACACAGCGCGGCTTGCCAGGAGCAATTATTTTAATAGCATTTAATGTGCCCTCCTTCCGCGCGTGTTTGTCGAGGGGGTGAAGAGGGCGTGTATGTGTTTTCCAAAATAAATTTTAATGCAGTTAAACGTTTAGATATTCAAATGTCTCTAAATCTTATTGACGCTGAAGGTCACCGTATTCAATCGCCTTAATGACAGTGTTGCGGTACTTCACTGACTTCAATTATTGTTGTTTCAGTTGAGTAATGCCAGTCAATTAGGTGAAAGAATTCTTGCACAATTCACTCCTCACAGATGGGATGAAAAAGGAAACATGGATTCCCTCAGGCAAATTTTGTACTATAATCTTTTCCTCAAATTTTATTTGGTATTTTCTTCTCTCATTGCTGATTGGTAGGTCTGTTTTCCTAATCGAGTGTCTCTCCGTTATCATTAATACTTTTCTTCTGCCTGACAGAGATTTCACAGTCTACTGTTTCCTACAATAAAATTCACAAACGTGACTGTGACATAATAGACACTGGATTATGACATCATTTGTGGGTTAATGTAGTAAAAGAAGACCGAGACAATTACTGTTATAAATACAAATCTTAACTAACCAACTGAATAGGATACAGAAAAAGTATTCGACCAAAGTTGTTTTGTTTCAATCTTTGTTTTTCAGTTTACTAGGCTTTTTCATCTCTCAGATAATTTTTCCTGTTACTTCAAAACTTCTCCCTAACTTCCTTATAGCAGTTCTGCTGTTTCATCTTGAAAAAAAAAAATCTCCCTGTTATATTTGTGAATAATGTTATAGTTTGAAATTATTACATTAGATTTGAAAACAAAAATAACTCCACGTTGTAAACTGTGCTGTAATTGACAGAATCCCAAACTTCTGATATTATTTTATGTAAAGAAAGGGCAAAACAGTATTATTATGAAGAGGTGCGGGGCACCCAAAGAATTGTACATTTCCTAACATTAACTCTTTAATTGTACAGCATGGATTTCTCTCTCTACTATTCCAGTGGACTAAAAATCTTAGACAAGAAATCTATATAAACTTTTTGTTTTTTATCTTGATGAAAGAAATACTGTTACCTGCTTTAGATATACATCTAAAATGTTTGCGTTATTATTGAATTAAATACAGAATAATTAGATCGGGAAAAATATTGTCTATTTTTATTACCAAGACCTTATTTTGAGGAGAAGTTGGCATGGAAAGATAAATGCAATCTCGAAAGAAAACTAATAAATTGGATTTTAGGTACAAATTCCAGTCAACTTCTCTAGGCATAACCTTGAGCAAACAATTTGCCCTTCTAAGGTTTGATTTACAAGTTTTCTCTCATTTGGAGGCTAGGAAATAAACCATTGATAGACTTAGGCGTCTTGACTTGAGAAGTGTAACCATTTGATTTAGGGCTCTGTTCATGCCAGTTACGTTTTCAGAACGCGGCACTTGGTTAAAAAAGGAGACGTAAGTATCGTTTATGGGTGTTTTCTGCAATACTGTAGGTGGCCTGACTAAAAGCAAGATGCACAGACTAAATGTGACCCAAAGCGCCCAGTGCTGACGTCATCAAAACCTGACGTACCTGAGTTTTGGCCGCACCCTGCATTCACACGCAGACGTGAGCTGGAGAGGCGGGACTTTTGAGACCGGGTTGTACGGTACTGCTTCCGAAAAGCAGGCATACAATTGTGTGTGCACAGGTTGTTTTTTTTAAGTGCGCTTTCCCCGAATCGAATGCACTAATTAGTATACCTTTGTTTGCTATGTGTGCCACATAGCATCTGTTATAGCACTGCAAAAATCACAATGTTAAATAATAAAACAACTGCTGACTTAGAACAGTGATTTAATGCAATCAACACATGAAGAAAGGCTATGACATAGTAACATCATCGATGTCGGCAGATAAGGTATATTGGGCCTGCATAGATTTCTATCTTATTCCATATGATTAAACATAGAGACTTCAATAAGTAATTTCCTCCCATCATTTCGCTATCTGCATTAATCCTCCACCCGACCTCACTATTGTACCCCGTACAAGCCTGCTAACATTCTGTCACGGATTTGGTTCTAGCGTCCTCCTAGCAAAGAATTATTTCCTCCTTTTCCCTCTCAGCCTCTCTCCTCCATCTTCAGATTAAGATCTCTTCTCTTTGAACTGATTTTTATTTTATTTTATAGAGAATGCCTCCTTCTACTTTATTGAAGTCTGCTAAATATTTTACTGTTACTATCATCTCCTCTCTTTCCTGTCTCTCTTCCACTGCATACATTTTGAATTTTGTGCTGGCAGATCAGCAGAAAGCAAACACTGTTTTAACCAGTGAGTTGAGCGGATATGCTGAGAGCATCCCAGTACAGGCACAGTCAACCAGGATTTTTTTTTTTTTTTTGGAAAGCCACTCACTATTGAAAGATCCTTTATAAGGAGATGACAGCATGCTCTCACATACTCTGCCTCAAGCTGTAAACTGGCATCTAATGGGGCCCATGTATATTTATAGAATGTGCCCATACACTTACTATCTCAGCATTAACGTATCTATTAAATCACAGTTCAGCAGCATCAGTCTAGTCTCAAACAGCTTTATCCCTTGGGAACATGGTTCATAAACAGCTTCAAATCACTAATAGGTGCAAATTATAAACTAAATTGGAATCTACACAGTGGCTGTCCTGTCCTGGAGGACCCCCCAGCCAATCAGGTTTTCAGGATATATACAATGAATAAACATGAGATAGATTTGCATGTGCTTCCTCCATAGCATGCAGATTTTATGCATATTCATTGTGGATATCCTGAAAACCTGACTGGCTAGGGGTCCTCAGGGACAGGTTTGGGAATCATTGTAGATATATCCAATAATGATTTCCTGCTGAACTGGACAATAATATTTAGACTGATAAGTCTATAAGGAGAATGTAGGGGGAAATCGACACCCATAAATTGCTGGGATGGAAATCATAGGGGTAGTACTTACAACCTAGTTGTAAGACTGTAAGCACCAAGTGTAAAGTACAATCTGCAAGAGGTCAGTTTGTGACCTAATAGCCTTTCCTATGGGCTGCATAAAGCCATTTATAAAACAAAACAAAAATATTGGGCCTACCTAGTCTTTGACCTCCAAATTCAGCACTTCTAAAAAGCAATGGGAAATTTGGTTACAAAAGTTTAAAAATGTCCTCTATTTAAAAAAAAAAAAAAAAAAAAAAGTCTCTAATCTGTAGTCTTTAATATGGTCAGTGCCAGTTCCATAGGTATTGCCAACAATGGAACCTGTTTCTTTTGTGGTGCTTCCATAACACTGCATATAATTATTTTCCTCCTCCGTCTGAATGTCAGATGCTAAATTTAGCACCCAGACTCTCATGAATCCAAAACTGTGCTGATCCTGGCCGCTGTTGAGGTTGAGTTTGTAGATAAGCCTCATGGTTAAAAGCTGTGCAGGTCAGAGCCATAGCCAGGCAATTTGGAACCTATGAACAAATGAAAAAGTGTACCTTCAAAACATCACAAGCTGGGAGGCTCTGTTAAATGATTTTTTTTTGGGAGGGGGGGTTAAAATATAATACTATTATTATTTAGAATATATAAATAGACAAGTGTGACCCTGGTCCCAAAAAGGACATGAGTCATTAAGCCATGATGATGTAATTCCTTTTTTTTTTTTGCTTCTGTTGAATTGTATGATTTGTGATTATATTCCACTGGTTAGGTTTTAGATCTCATTAATAGCAAAGCAAACTCCCTCCACTTTAGGCACGTTGTAATGCACCTCAAAACCCTGCTAAAAGTATATTCAGAACCTTTAGAGCAAACTTGCCATAACATAACAGCACCAATACCCAGGACTCACACAACAACAACCTTACTGCAGGGCCTGTGGCTCCTGTTAGCCATTTTGAAGACCTTTGCACAACAGGCTCCTCTCTCCACACATCTGGCTGATCCACTTACCCAATTTCTAAACATGTTCACTGCTTAGTCTCTCCGTAGATTTCTCTGCCACAAATCCAACATGTATTGTCAGCTTTTTATGAACAGGATCAGCACTTACCCCACCTTCTGATGACCTCACTGCCAGACCTGGTTACATTTCCAGTTCACAGTATTTGTGTGTAGTCTGAAACAGCAAATCCTCTCTCCAGGCCCTTTCCTCACTCATTCATCTCTCTGAAAATGCCATACCTGGGAACATTTGAGTTGCAGTCACCCTGAAATTTGATGTGGATTAGGGGTGCATACATCAAATTTTTCTCTGTCACTCTCCAACATACTCTGTCACACACACATTCTCTATCTCCCCTTCTTCTACTCTCAAGCCATAACCCAGTTCTTTCCCTTCCCTGGTGTTAGGAATCTGTTAGGAAAGCTCTGTGTTAGAGCTGGGAGTTAGCAATCTGTTAACAAATTGCTAGGGAGTTAGCAATCTGATGTATATCTGCTGCTCAAGTTAGCAATCTGTATGGAGAAGATGCTAGATGGGAGGAGCAATCAGATAGGAGGAGCAATCTGTAGAGAAAGCTCTGTGTAGCGGGCTCTTGGAGAAGGAGGAGTCAGCGATCTTGTAGTCTCAGATATCATCTTGCTAAGGAGTAGCAATCTGTAATGAATCTGATAAAGTTGTGGGTGGATCCCTGGGCCAATGGCAGATGACCACGCTCTCGGGAGGATACCCCGAGAGAGACCACCGGCTAGGCTGGAGTATGGAGACAGACACACATTAGTTCTTTTATTAAACAGGTTATTAGAAACCATCAGAGGTGGCAGTAGTGAGCTGATATGCCCGGCAGGGCTGGAGTCCCTCAGGTACTGGAACAACGATCCCAGGATGGCTGAGCTGTTGAGAAACTGTAGAAAGTGAGTAGGCAGAGTAGGCAGAGTTCATGAATAGAACTAGATGACAAAACACACGTAAGGTCTCAAGTAAGCTCAGGAGCTGGAAAGGATTAGGCCCTCGAGGAGTGAGTACCGGTTCTTACCTGAAAATAAAGAAAAGAGCAAGGCCCTCGAGGAGCGGGTACCTCTGGTAAGTCCGAGGAGGCAGAGTAGCTTGGATAGCCGAAGCGAGTATGTAGCCATATGCTTATCCTTGTTCGTATCCCCCCTTGCTAACTCGGTTTGTTAGCATTTTCAAAGACCTTTAAATATTGGAAGTAGATGACATCATCTCAGGGAGACGCCCCTGAGGTTCGCACCCTTGCTGGTACAAGAGTTGGGACGCGTGCGCGCGCCCTAGGCATCAGGACAAGATGGCGGAGTTGCAGCGTCGAGCCGGTCAGGGAAAAGGAGGTGAGGAGAGAATTTGCAGTGGACAGAGCAGAGCAAAGAAGAGTTACTTTGCTCCCTAATTCAACCCTTCCCTTCCTGTTGTTTTTCCTCCTTAGAGCTGCACCTTAGAGCTGCAGAAGCACCTCTTCTGATACTGGCACTTATGGCCCAGGACATATTGGCCATAGGGTAGCTTCAGATCTGATACAGGTTAGAACGGTGGTCTGTGTGCTCCTTGTTCCTTGTCTTACCCTAATCCCTGCTTTCACACATTTCAGGAAACTTTGCACAACTCTCTGACTAATTTTGACGGGTTTGTTCACCCCAAAGGTTTAGGCCTCCACTTGATGAACCAAGGTTGCACATTCAGCCTTCCTAAAAGGGGATAGTTGTCTGGTTGCTTCCTCCATCAAAGAAGGTAATTCACAATTTGACACAAATATTGTAAGGCAGAGACAGACAGGAGTAGAGAGGTGGCAGAATGCTTAGAAAAGAGGAGAGGAAATGAAGGGATAAGTGGATTGGAGACAGAAGGAGGAATAGAAATGGAAACATCTAGATAAAAGAACATACAAAGAAAAGGATGCATGAGGGATACAGGAAGAAAAGGAAACAGAAGACAGGGAGCAAAGGTTGTAGTGACAGAGGAATGAGGGAGCTAGAGGAGGTAGTAAGAAGAAATATACACACATCTGTCAAATCCATTAAACTGATTCCATGTGCTATATTTCCAAATCCCCAGTTCCTTCTATTTTTTCTTTTTGCTGATTTTGCCATATTTCCCTCTCCTGCTCTCCTCTGTCTCTCCCTCACTCTCTGTTGGGATCAGTGCTGAAAAGACTTTTGAAAGATCTCAAATAAATTGATTTTTTTTTTGTCAAGTGGAAGGGCCTTTGTTTGCTTTGCTATAACAAACAGCTGACAAGATTTACTTTAAGGTGCACTAAAAAAATATCCAGAGTCAGGGATGTTTAACTGTTTGGTGTGTTTTGTGAGTCTAAGCAATTGCATTGGGCTTATTTGCTTGCTGAGTAATAAATGAGATGAGTTCAGGTGAGGAGTGCTGGAAAGGTGGAATGCTAAGACAGATTTACACCTGTCCTGCAGCTTAAATTGACAGCACTGTAGCCTACAGAGATGGTCAGTGGTGCCAGCCAGTCTGGAAGCCATCAGGTTAACTCAGTAAAGCACAGAATGGAAATGTGATTACCAAAATTGATCCACAACACATTTCACCCTCATCTCCAGCAAAACAAGTTGTGCAATATAACCCTTTCTCCTCACCCCCCCCCCCCCCCGGTCCCTTTTCTGCTTTTATTTTTCTAACAGCACTAGCAAATATCCTAATGGCATCTTTGTGGACCTCTTCTCTGGGTTCTTGCCTGGTTGCTAGTGAGGTGTGTTACAAAGTGCTGCATACTTCCTATAGGGAGGAGCTGGAGCCTTGGATGCAGCCTACTGCCTCCTCCCCTCCCTCCTCCCACTCCCCAGTTCCTACTGCAGAACCTGGCAGCATCTCCAGCACCTTCACAGCAAATAAGGAAAGTAAAAGCCCCATCACTGGATACTTAACTGACACTGTCCAGATGCCTCTGGAATCTGTCTCCCATCTCATTTGTGGCCTTCTGGCTGCTTCCCATATGTGAGGAGGACAAGAAGCCGCACATTCCCATCTTGCAAGGACCTGTTGTCACCTCCCAGTGCCTGCTGAAAACAGATCTTCAAAGCCATCCCCCCCCCCCCTCAAGGGCATGGAGCCAGGGCCACTCAGCCTCTGCCTTTCGCACACACTCAGATCCCCTTCAATCCATTAAGCTGGAATGGGCCGTTTCGGATCACTGGGTGACTGAGGGTCTGGAAATAAAGCACCATCTCTTTCAACTGATGATTTCAATCACTAGGTTCTTTAACTGAGAAAGTCAAAGAAATCTTTTGGGCAAAGAAATCTTTTGACCTGATATGAACAAGAAGATGTACTGTATTTTTGGCAGCATAAAGCCATACCCTCTCTTTGTAAGGATGACAATGATTAAACAGGCATGTAATACATTTTTAGGTAAATATTTCAAAAAGAGAATACATTCAATCATGAGATTTTTTTTTAGCTTGTTCACTGGAAAGAGGTGCATAGAGCTATAGGGAAACATCTGTTTCCAAATGGAGTTATTTATCTAATCTTCTATTCTACTGATGCCAATACAAATTGTTCAAATCCAAATCCTTCCGCTATTACTTACTTTCACTGTGACTTTGGGCAAGTCAGTTTATCTCACTGTGTGCACTCAGCTAGGTTTGGGTAGTAAAAACACTGTTCCTTCTCCATATGGAAGCTGTCATGTAGTCCTGATGACAAAAAGGAGCTGCCAAGACAAACCTCCCACAGGTGACTGACTGCAGGTGTTTTCTAAACGTTCATATTGTGAAGCGTTTCAAGATCCTTTTGGGGTGAAACATCCATTTCAGGGCTACTCTCTGTTTGGGAAACGCAAGAGCCTACAGTGTGAGCAGTAGCCAGAAGGTGTCAATGTCTTCTAGGAAAGTGCTGTCTGTCTGTCTTAGTGAGAGGTCTCCAAACCTTTCAAAAAGAAGGGCCACAATAGAGCACTTCAAATCACTGAGAGGGCTGGGGGCTGGGCTCTGAGCTGGAGGGGAGGGAAATGGGGAGAGCCCCCTCAGATCAGTTTGCTGAGAAGGAGTTGGAGGAGGGACCATGTCTGCCACTTTCAGTGATTAGAAATACTGGGGAAAGAAGGAGGCAGGGTGTGGGAGTTCCAGGGCGCAGAGCTGTCAGCATTAATAGTTCTAGATTTCTGCAAAGCTGGCAACTCTTCCAGATCCCAAGAAACCTTGTCCTCTGTTCCCCAGGCTTCCCCAATATCTGCCCCCTCCCCCAGGGAAATGAAGTGGGTTGGATGGATGGATGTGGTGTTTCTATGTGGCTGGTGCACTCTCTCACACTCACTCCCCCCCCCCCCCACACACACACACATGCACTCTTGCTCCTTCTTTACTTCCTTCCCCTTTCTTATCCCTTTCCCACACCCCTTCTCCCCTTTCCCCTCCCCTTTTCTTTCCTTTCCTGCAATATGCCAAGAGTGTGATATGAGCAAAAACAACCCCCGCTGGAGATCCTAACCTGGGGAGAGATACTCAGACTCAGAATGAAGATTTCTGCATTCTATAGCCCCAAAGCTGGATGATGTCTACGCCCTTCCCCATACCTCCGAAGAGATGGTGGATGGTAGGGGGCTGCAGGAACCACCACTTACTTACATGGCTGTCCCCAGCCCCCTCACAGAATCCACAGTTCAGTACTGCCAGTGCCTTCCTCACCATGGCCTGCACTGCCCTCCACAGTGGCCGAAAAATGCCTCATGCCTGCACTGTAATCTCTCTCCCCGTGTTCAAGCCAAGTGGCTCCACCCATGTGAACAGTGCTAATGCCAGAAATATATAAAGCAGCAAATCAGTGTTAAGTCTCACACTGACGTGCCCTGCCCATTTCATCCTAATGTGCTGCCTCTTGCACTTCTGATTTCAAATATCTGAGATGGTGGCAGTGACAGAACGTACTCCTGTTGCCGCTACTGTAGGATAAATCAAGATCCTTCTGTTGTCATTGCCAACAGCTGGACAAAATCCAGCTAAGGGCCACATCAGGCCCTCAGGCTGTAATTTGGGGACCCCTGGTCTTACTGAATGTGTAACAAGCCAAAGAACAAAGAACCAAAGCACTTGTTTTGTCAATCAATCGATATACAACCAAAAAAACAAGAATGTGAACTATATCTTCAATGTGCTATTATCCAAAAAATCTTTGTTTTTATATAAAACAATTTTTTAGAATTTATAACCGCATCAGCAAGCCAGACGACGGCAGTGAACCCACTTGCCGTCCGGACTACTCGTCATTTGCGGCGTGATATTGAATATATTGATTTTTGTATATAAAGCAGCTGAATCACACTTTAAATGTCCTCTGAGTCCCGCATGAAAATTAAAGAACATCAATCACCCGAACTGTCCCAAAATGACAGCCGACAACGGCCGGTGTTTCGCGATGTAAATCGCTTCTTCAGGAGTGAATTAACATAATTGTCATGGTGGATGCTTGCTGGTGGACCCGGATGTCTCAAGTGTTTCTCAGCGATACGGGACCCGAATCGCTGAGAAACACTTGAGACATCCGGGTCCACCAGCAAGCATCCACCATGACAATTATGTTAATTCACTCCTGAAGAAGCAATTTACATCGCGAAACACCGGCCGTTGTCGGCTATCATTTTGGGACAGTTCGGGTGATTGATGTTCTTTAATTTTCATGCGGGACTCAGAGGACATTTAAAGTGTGATTCAGCTGCTTTATATACAAAAATCAATATATTCAATATCACGCCGCAAATGACGAGTAGTCCGGACGGCAAGTGGGTTCACTGCCGTCGTCTGGCTTGCTGATGCGGTTATAAATTCTAAAAAATTGTTTTATATAAAAACAAAGATTTTTTGGATAATAGCACATTGAAGATATAGTTCACATTCTTGTTTTTTTGGTTGTATATCAACTTACTGAATGTGTACCATGTCATCACAGGTCACTGACCCAGAAGCTTTATTGGGTGTGCCAGTGGGCCAAACAGAAAGAGGTTGTGCCAGTTGCCTGCTCTAGCTGAAAAGAAAGAAGTGGTGTCAGCAGCCCAAAGAAATGGTGCCCATCTTTCCTGGCTCTGGAGGAGGAGGTTTGCTGCTACTTGCTCTTAAAGTGCCTGTAGATGCAGTAAAAGAGTCTGCCAAGGTGGGGGAAGGGGAGGAGAGACAGACAGACTACTGTGCTGGTGGCAAAGGGGAGAAGAAAGAGAGAGAGAGAGAGAGATTACTGGGAGGGATTGTGAGAGAGGGAGACTGCTGGGGATGAAGGTTGGGGGTTTGAAACAGGACCACATGGCTGTAGCTACTTGGGAAGATAATAGTTCAAGGAGAGGCAGTGAAGACTACCCCCTCCCTGACACCCCAACACCTCCCAACCCAGTACATTTTCTGCTTTCCATCCTATGGAATGCTAGATTGAATTATATAAAAAGGATCAATGTCTGTCCATTTGCCCATTTGTAAGCACAATAACTCTCCAAAAACAGGGATAGAAATTCATCAAATTGTGATGATCTCAGATAAGTTCAAAACTCAGAAGCACTGGGGCAGTATTTTCAGAGACCAAGACTGCAAAAAAATCACCATTGCTTTCTATGGGAAAGAAAAATCCCCACTGTTTCTCGTAGAAAAACCATTTGAACTTCTCAGATAAGTTCAAAACCCAGAAAACAATGGGGATTTTTTTTCCCCATAGAAAGCAATGGGGATGTTTTTTTGGTGTCTTGGCCTCTGAAAATAATGCCCCAGTGCTTCTGGGTTTTGAACTTATCTGAGATAATCACAGTCACACACTTCTACACCCACATCTCTTCAAACAAACCCCACATATATTCCCAACACACAGCCATGCATACCACCCTGACATATGTCCATACATACATTTCCATCTAACTCACCATACATCCCCAGTCAGCTACCAACCCTCCACATACTTTTTATATATTTGCAGCCCACACACCCTTACCTCCTCTACATTCACCCATACTCCTTCACCCAAACCCACATTCCATATGCTTCCAACTCAACACACATACATGTGCCCCACTCAGCACACCCTCCTCAAATCCCCACACTTCTCCACTTACTTGTCACCCACATGCACATCCACATCTCCCATCTACACTATATACTCATTCCCATTAACCCCAAACACACCACACACCTACATATACCAACACATCCTTATACCTTCACACCCATCAAATACACATTCACATCCCCATGAAAACCCACAACCCACACACATGCATACCCACATCCCATCCACAACTATAACCCCTAACGAATGGGGCCACACACCCATTCCAACTCATGTGCCTCACACACACCCATACACACCACAAATACTTCACCATTCTTCACCTATCACTCTATTCCCACCACCCACACATGCCCACACACTCACAATCTCACTCCCCACATATACTCACATATTCGTCCACATACACTACACACACACACATCACAAACAAATCCATTATGCACACACTTCTACACTCAGCCCCACAAAACTCACAATCCACACATTCCTATATTCACATCCCCCACAAAACTTCACCAATATACATTCACCACTCACACAGCTCCAACCATTCCCACACATAATACACTCTCTCATACAGATCCACTCATCTTCCAAAATTTTCAATTTGGTTCATTTTTTCATTTTGGGACTTTTTCATTTTTAAGTTAATGTCATTTTTTTTCTGTTCAGTTCATTTCCTAAATTTAACAATAAATTTAACTGAAAATACTCCCCCCCCCAAAAAAAAACCCCAAACTGGGCCTCCCCAATGTCATCTAATCCCTTTCCTACCCCCAAGACATCACCTGGGCTTGACCCTACCTGGCTGGGTTGAGCTGGGCCCAGCCAGGGCATACTTTGGCCCCTCTGACCTCCCACCTGCACAGGTTTACCTAGCTGGCCAGCCCTGGGCCCCTTCCACTCCCACCCAGAAGCATGGGTCGGGGTGGGAACCTTCCTCTGTGGCCCCCACATCCTCATGTAGCAGGTCCAGAATTAAAAGGATTAAAAGGGCAGAAGCAAGCCCGCTGCTGTTGCCACATGTCCAGATCTTTAAAAATGGTGCTGTGGCCCTGAGGCTGGCATCAAAGTGATGTCACTTCAGCGCCAGTCACAGGGTCGGCTGGCACCATTATGTTGTAAGGCAGTTGCATGAGATATTGGAGTGGGTGAGAGAGGGGATCACTAGTTGTTGGAAGAATATAAGAGAAGGGATTGCCAAGGGGGGGTGTTCATAGATGCCCATATGGGGGATAAGGGGTTGTCCCTCACTACTCAATATTAATGAGTTTTTGTAACCATTTCTAGTATTTTGTTTTTATAGATTCCTAATTTTTTTGTTGTTATGCCCACCTGACTCCCTGAAAAATGTTCTGCAGGTGCCCCTGGGAATGTTATGGATCAGCTGAGAGGTGCTTTGGTTGAGAGAGGGGAGGATTAGAGGGGATTTGGCAGGGCAAAAGGTTAAACAGAATCAGCTGAGGGGAGAGTGAAAGGGAATAGACTCAGTATATACCTGTGTATGTGAAAGAGAGAGAGAAACAAGGGATCAGTGTCCAGGCTGTGCATGAGAGAGGGGATTAGCACTGGGGAAAAATGTGTATTTGAGAAGGTACCAGAGAGGAGGGTTGAAAAGGAGAGAAAGAGGACTGAGTGAAGGAGGGAAAGAGAGAGTGAGGATGTGGTAGGGAGCCGAACTGGAGGTGAGGGAGAGATATTTCAACCCCCTTTCCCCCCAAAAAAATCCTGATCCTTCTGACTTCCCCTCCCAATCTGGATCCTCCCATGAAGTTCTGATTCTTTTTAAAGGTTTTGGTGAATGAATAATGAGAAATATTGTATTTGTATAATTATTGCTCCAATAAAAATACTATTTAGGCTTCAAATGTTTTGATGGTCTCTGATAGTTCTAAATAAATTATTACAATTGGAACCCCCCCAAAAAAATTTCTCAGAAAGGCTGTGTTGGTTAGGTGAAAGGTGAGCAGAGCCACATTCAGAATTGTGTATCAACAGGCACTAAGGGAAGATTAGGTTATCTTTTCAAGCCTGCCTGAGAAACACAGTCCTGCAGGGCCACTCCTTAGCCCCTTCCTCTACTAATGACACGAAGCCATTAAACCTTGGGTCTAATCTTTCTCCTGCTCTCTGTCCCTCTAGATCTCCCTTGTCATCTTTCACTCCTTGTGCCCTCATGTCCCCTTCCCTCTTCCCTCTTCCCCCTTCCTCCATCCTACCCCCAACTGCCCTCTGCCCACCAGCTCTCCTTGAACTCTCAGCCTACTTATTACCATAGGTTCCCTCCACCTTCTTTTCTCATTCTATAGCTCTAGTGTTGTCTGTCTCCTGAGTTGGCTTTCAGCATGGCAATGTCCCCTCGCTCACAGAAGTCAACACAGCTGGAAGTAGGCACAAGGCATTAGTAGTGCTACAAATGTCCACAAATCACCTTCTTAAATGTTTGAGATTGTCTTACTAGCCTTACTGAACTAATCAATATGACTGTCATATAGAGACACCATGACACTGTGACAATGTTTCATGTATTTGAACTGTCATGCCCGCAGTTCTTGTCGGTGTTACATATTATTAGCACTACAGCAGACGGATACATTGAAAATTTTCACTCCAGGTTCCCATAGCTGTTCCTTCTCCACTTGGTACCTTTCAAGTTTAGAGGAAATGTGTATGTTGGGGAAGTGGGAGTGGGACTGAAGGAAAGGAAGAGTAGCTGTGGTGACCAGCATCATGAGCCCTCTCTGATCCCTTACAGCACTGCCTGCCTCTTGATTCTCTCTGCCTGCTGTACTGTGGTGTTGAACTCCACTGTCTGGGCCAGGAACTATTGTACTGGCCTACAGGGAAATTCCTTGGTGTCCTGGTGCAGTAGTTCAACCCTTCACTGAGGTTTTTAGCAACTCCACAATACTTTATGCTTAATTGTGCAATTCAGTGTCTGTTAGCCAGTGTCCTGACAGCCAATGGGCATGGTTTCTTTTCTTTTTGTCCATTTTTCAAGTTCATGTAACATTTTTGGCAAAGCTCTTGTTTCAGCAAATCTACATGTTCTCTACTGTAATTGAATCTGTCAGTCATATCTTCACTACAAGTGAAACTAAAGGTCAACAAACAAGTTTTAGGTGAGCTCATTTTGCATTGACCTGATGAAGGGAGCATAAGAATAGCTCCTAGTTTCCTGCAGCAGCTCAGGGGTAAATTCTGCAGCAAGAGTTAGAAAGTTTTGTGCCAAATTTTCTGAAATTCACAGTACATTTGTATAAATTTTAATAATTTGCCTATTTAATTTAGTACATTTAATTTAGTACATTTATTTTGCATAATAAAAATAAAGTAGTTTTCCAACTTTGCTTTTATCTGTATCATTCATTTTATTTTGGGAGTGTTACGGGTGGAGGATTTCAGGAATTGATGTGGGGGTGGGGGATGGGGGGTGGGGGTGGAGGAGAAGAAGAGGAAATCCCAGGAAGAGGAGAGTGGGGATGGGAAGAGGGAGGCTCAGGGATGAGGAAGGAGGGTGAGGTTTGGGGGTTGCCATCAGACACAGCTGGAGTGGGAAAGAGTTGTTACAGTCTTCTCCCTCTGATCTCTGATGATGCAGCTGGCATGGAGAGTCCCCCTTCAATAATGTGGCTGCTCAGAGAAGTTGCTTGGACATATCTCCATTGCTGGTCTGATGTTGGAGTGACAGCAGTGGTGGCCACTGATCTCTTGCTGGTGGATGAGGTGTCCATGTTGCCCGCCCTTTTCAATGGCCCTAGAAGGAGGACTGGGGATGGGAAGAAGAGAGGAAGGGAGGATCAGGCATGGGGGAAAAGAGAAGGAGAGAGCGGAGGAGGGGAGAAGAGGGAGGAGGGGGGACGACTGGGTATGTGGCGGAGAAAGAGAGAAGAACAAGGATAATAGATAGATAGAGAGGAAAATGAAGGGAAGGAAAGTTCCATAATCTGGGGGGGGGGGGGGGGGGGGTGGAATTCTGAAGAGAAATAGGGAGAAGTTCCACCACTCCAGCCCTGTTTGTTATCCATTCCCACACTGTCTCTGCCTTTCCCCCTGATATTCTTTATCTCCCATCTTCTCCTTATGTCCCCATACCAAATGCCAATACACACTCACACATACACCCATCACACACACACACACAAATGCCTCCAGCCCTTCTTTCGTGCAATCCTGGTATCCCTTCATACTTCTCTCATGCCCCAGCTCTTATTTCACACAACCCCTTCATACTCACACATACAGGCCCTCCATATCCTGCTGTCCCCCCTTTCTGATCAGATGGCAGTAGGAGGAGGTGAGCAGTAGCACCCCGGGCTGGGTTCTTCTCCTATGAAGCTTGGAGCCTGATTGAATCATGTGGGACACCCACTGGCTCTCTATAGCCACCTTCTAGGCCAATCAGTGAGGGAAGAGGGGAAAATCAGTCATGAAAAGGGTTGCTGGCTAGCTGCTGCCTCTCAGCCATGGTGATTCTGCAAGGACCAGCCAAATCCATGGCCAGGGTTGGAGTTTGCATCTCTTCTCCTGGGGCAGACTCAGGGAAGACTGGAGTCCCCGAGCATGGCTCTGCAAGCTAGTCACAAATTTATCAAATTAATTCAAAACATTAACACAGGTCTCTGAGTTCTCCTAAGACTTGTTTGTTAGTCTACTTGATAATATGTAGAAATGCAGATTAACATGGCAACCACACTGCTTTATTCTAGGACAAAAGCAAGTGTCCTACAATGTCATCCAGGTGACAATGTGAGTTTGTTATTACTTAATAGATAATTATTGTTTAGCAAACTAAAAGATAATAAAAGCAAAACCTATTAGTAATAGTGACAACTTCTTTCTGCAAACAAAAGGTGGGAAGCAAATTGCTTGTTTCCTTCACACCCAATCTAAGAGGTTTTTTTTTCTGCAACTGATAAACCTTTAATTATCTCAGGTACAGTATATGTTTTACTTACAAGGAATGATGGCTGATTTTCAGGGCCTGTTAATCCCAATTTCTATCTGCTTTGTTTTCAGAACAGGTGGAATTGAACCTTCCCTGGTGATGATGATGATGATGATGAAGAGGACATATTTTCTCCTTGAATTGGTGACATAGAGAAAGGAAAGGAAATCTGTTCTTTGGGCCCCATTAACATCCCTTCCCTTTCAGCAGCCTCCGACTTGGAGAGCCATTCATCATTTGGGTTGTTAAAAAATGAAGCAATAACCCAAATCAAGGTCTGTTATTACTTAGAAAATTCAGAGGATGACATTTATTTATTTAAAAACATTTCTAGAACACCAATCACCATTTCTTCATGGTTTACAATAATACGTTCATAATCATTAAACACATACATAAATATATTCAGGAACAACATAAAATCCAAAAACATGGAGGCATAAATAGTATATCAATCATAAGACAGTCGCCTTCCCAATACTCATGCTGTTATGCTATTATCCAAGTTCAGTCTATCTGATGTAAGTCTCTGTCTTATTTTCTCTGACATTCCTCATAATATTTTTATATGTTTTGTGCATTTTACTGGGTTCCTTTTACTATCTGTTTGTTTTGATTGATTATTCTAGTTGAGATAGGTTTTGCCTCTCTTTTCATTATTGTCTGTCTTATCAAGAACATGCAGTAATCTTAATATCAGTGCTAAGCATCCAGTAGACCAGTAAGTACATCCTCTCTTTTCCCCTTCACCTTTCTTATCTCTCATTATTTGTAAGCCGAATATCTCTCTGCCTGTTCTCTCTCATTTCACCAATGAATTTACCAGCTAGACCAAACATCTTGCAGTTGAATACCTGGATCAACAGAAGATGCTCCTGGATACTGGAATGGTTAATAAATGTGAAAAGAATCAATGGATTATCTTTCTGGAATTTAATAATACATTGGCCCTTTGGTTGTGGGGAACATGGTATTAAAATATCTTTAGTAATGTATAGCGTTAAAAGTCTTGACAGAACACAGGTTTATGAGATTTGTTCATTTTCCTTAGGGCTCTCTGCTTGAAATCCATTTGCAATGGCTATTAAAGATGCCAGCTGATTTTCATATTTGGGCAGTAAATCTTTCACTCTTTTCTGCAGTTAACCTATGTAGCTTTTTTTTTTTTTTTTAGAAGAAAAGAACAATAAACTATTTCCTTTCGTACTTTTACCCATATTAAAATTCATATATCTACAGTATGAGATAGATTTGGAAATGTTCCTTTTACAATAAAATGCATGGATGTCTCTCTACTTTTGTTTGTTATCCGTTACTTACGGTTATAACACTTTATCTTTTGTGATCAGGTACGTAGAAATCTCCTGTGTCCCGTATTGGAGGGAAGGGAAGAAGCGCAGCAAATACCACCGAGGACCGGTGGCCCTGTTCACGTGTAATTAATACAAGTGAACATCACGAAGTACGCAGGGTTTAGCATCTTGTCAGAAAACATTTTTTTTCTTTCTTCCCTTCTAGCAAATCTCTGCAGGACTAAGATTACACCCGACTTTCCTGATGCTATATGAATACATGGGTTTATCCATTTTCCCCAGTGGTAAGGGTCGCATCTGAATTTCCTATCAAGCCTTTACCTGTATTGTCTTCATTAGTAATCTCACTACTCTACTCCTACGTATTTAAGAACTGTGAGCTGTGCTGGAGGAGGCCACATTAACGTCTTGATAGTTGCAGCCAAAGACATGGAACCGTACTCAATCCTTGCTATCCTGTTTCTAAAATCTGAAATAGTGCAAATAATTGGATAGTTTACAACCGGGAAAAAAAGATATCTTCATACTTCACCGGCCCCATTACCCCTCACATGTCCCCCCCCCCTCCCCCCGCAACCCCCCACCACCACCATAATGACAATTAACAAACACAGTTTCATTTCCGGGTTCATTGTGTGTGACGAGTGCTTGTCTTTCTTAAATATTACTTGTTTTTCAACTGTACAATCTTTGTATGCATATGCATAATAAATCAATGCAATAAAGCTATACCTTACTTGTAAGAAAAAAATATATAAGTAGTGACAGCTATAAATCTGTAAATTATTACATTTTTTAAGAATAATAAATCTGCTATCACCGATTTCTTGCAGACTTAAGGACATTTTCAATGACTTTTGAGTAAGAGGGAACAGAGACAATCGATAGGCAGGATAGATGAAAAAATATGTATATAAGTTAGTTTTCAGATCCAAGGATCCTTCATAGCACCGTATCACTTTTCCGGAATGTGTTTCTTAGTCCGTAACACACATTAGACGCCTACATTTTGAATTGTTTATATTTAACTGATTTTCAAGCTCTGTCCATTTCCTATCAGTCTTCTGCGAGCAGTATCTGCAACAATTATCTTAGAAATACTAAAATAATTTTAACTTATCCGACCTTTGTAAGAAGAAAAGAAGTCAATTAAAAAACCCCAACATTATCCACATTACACAGAAAGTCAAGGGGTGAACTAAGCAAGTAGGGAAATGTTTAATCTCTTAAATTTATAGTGTATTTTTTTAAAATAAACTGTTAGTATTTTTTGACTGTATTATTCTGGGAATTGATGTTAATTATTTATTGAAATAGCTCATTTCTGGCGATCCTTTGCCAGCATTTATCATTAATATTTGACTGATTGGAAAAATATTTAAGCAAGCCTGGAAAAGTCGTATATTATATTATTTTAATGATGCTGCCATAAAAATATTACACAAACCTAGAAGTCTTCAGATTAGATAACATCTATATATAATTTAGTCATAATCTATGTTCACCCCACTCCACCCCCCCACAGATACACACACATTTTCATAGTCCCAGGCCAATTGACTTAATTTTATTTTTCTTTGCTCACCACTTTCCATAGATATGTGTACATCTGATTGTCTAGGGGATTTCCCCTAATGAACTGGGGACTGGATTTTTTTTTCTTTCAGGTTAAACGTTCATTGTTGAAATAAATATGTTTCTAATCATAGAGCAGAAATCCGTTCACTAGATGAGGAGAAAAGCCTGTTCCATTCTTAAGCAAAGACGAGCAATTCCCTTTTTCCTCTTTTTCAATCCTCTCTCCTGAATGAACTCCTCCAAAAGCTCCCATCATTTATACTGCCAATGCAATAATTGAATTTTTATCGGTTTGGGTAATTTTAAGAAAATTGGTTCACTTTGGATAATGATATCCATACAGCGATTTCTGATTTATTCCTGCGACTGATAATTCCTACTTTCTTTAAATGAGTTTTTCATAAAAAAAAAATGAAAAAGCAGTCTTTTGGGAAATTGAAAAGGGAAAGAGGACAATTGCAAGACATTAATTATATTTTTCTTTACAAAATGTACGAGTTTCTTGTGGCATGAAGCACTCTGATCGATCTACCTTTAAAATATTTTCATTTTTAAAACATTTTATCGTGATTATTTCCTCCTTTGAAAACATTACCATATATCACAGTTCTTTGTCCTTCTGGTTTTTTTCCCCCCTCCTACAAATCTTTTCGAGTGTTTAAACTGATCAAAGCACTCCACAAGCAGGAGGAGCCTTTATAAAATGGATTTCTGAGAGTCACACAAAAATCGGTTAAAAAAATTCTCTTCCCCGGCACAAAATGGATAAAGCCTCATGTTTCTATTTGTAAAATAAAATGAGCGCAATTAAAGTTATTATAAAATAAATCATGTCCTTGGAAGATAAATAAACCACTTAATGACTGAGTTTAAAAGAAAACAAAACTTTGAACACTAACAGCAAAGTTGGGAGAGTTAATGGAAGCAGGATATTAAATCAGAGATAGAACTGGGCATCTGGTTACTTTTTAGTATGAGAAAGTAAGACGGGAAGCAATTAACGGATTTTAAAGAATGTTTCTAGTACAGTTCAGCTTTTATAACAATAATCAGTTTATGTATAATTAAATAGACAGAAAGATAGACAAATAGATCGTTTGAGGTCGCAAGATTTCGAAATCCTTAGGGCTAGGGGTCGTAGTTAAGAATTGACACCTTAGAAAGGACATGGAGAAACCCTTTAGTATAGATGGATCTTACTGGTTTGATAATGCAAATTGTTGTGTCCCTATCTGGGGATAATGTTAATGTACAATATGCCCTCCGGACAGTTTACACTCAATGAAACGTCCTGCGGCACCCTTCTAAAATTTTAAGACTTACAAATTAAATTGACGTTTAACGTCACTAAGAATTCGTGGTTAGTTTTAGAGGGGTGAAGGTTTAACTGTAAATGCATAAGCGCAAAATGATTAAAAAAAATAATGCTGGAAGTAAATGATAACTTAAGGAAAGCTGAAGAAGCTTTGGCCAGGATAGATAGGTCTCTTGGGAGCCTCGGCAGCATCACCTACCGGTCAGAATCTGCCATGTCTTGCCCTGCGTCTGGGATAAGGTTTTACAGCTAAGCCTCCTGAAGGAAGAAGGGGGGAGGGGGCGACTGCTCGGGAGAGGAAGCAAAGGGAAACAAAAAAACAATCGCTAGTTCAGGGGAATATTCTTTGTTTAGACTCCGAGAATGAAGATCTGCCATAATCAGCGAGGCAATTTGTAGCGAGGCAGAGCTTTTGAGAAACGGGTCATTACTCAACTTGAAGATGCTTTATCCCTCTTCTGAAGGATATATTCGGCTCTGTGCTGGAGTAAAACGAAATTACAAGGCTTGGGGTTGAGAGCAATTTGCCTGCATTTGCTGATCAAATTGGGCAACCAATTTGATGCACTTGTCAGCAAAGAAAGTGCAATCAGACTGAATAATACAGCACAATAATAAGACTAAAGGTCAGGAGAAGGGAGAACAAAGGGTTAGCTAAATCCAGAACAGTGAGACATAGACCTAAAGACCAAAATGTTTTACTTTGCTGGTAATTTGGTGAGATGTGTGTGTTGGGGGCAGGGAAAGAGTGAACTAGATGTGTCCAAAATGTACATTGCTTAAGGTAATAGTGAACCCGCGTTAAAAATAAACCCTTTATATGCCAAGAACTATTGAGATTTGATTTCTTTTATTATGCCTGTCTGTTGCAGATTTAAGGCTTACATTCCCAGTTGCATCCTCTGTGAGAGTTTCTGAGTGCTTTACAAAAGACAGACGTAGAAACGGATCAAGGAGAAGTGTATCTCTAATTTTTGGGTTTTTTTTTAATTAGGATTCTTCTATCCGCATCTTTCATATCTGAAAACCGATTCCTTCCTTTGGAGGAAAAGAGGGATGCTCCATAACTTACGACCTCCATTCTACCTATTCTGCTCTCCAGTTAAAGCCATCAAAGAAAGCTGTGTTTGTTTTCCTTCTGGATACCATAACAACAGATCCCGGTGTCCATATCGTCCTCTCTCTGTTGCCTGTGATCAGGCACAGAGTGTATCTCGCCTCCAAATAAAATCAGTCAACCGGTTTCTACGGTAATAAAAATGAGAAAATACTTTACAGGATAGAAAAAAAAATATTGAAAAAACTGCGTGGAAGTTTAAAAATTGAACAGGCAGAGAAGAACAGAGCATTTAGTCCTCCCTGAGGTACTTAGATGTCAGAAAAACAGAGGGTATCATTAAAAGTTCATTGTTTTTACTGCTGTTTTAAGAATGATCTAGTAAATCTTTTTATGATGCTGCCAAGGAACGGGATGTGAACTTAGTAACATAGTTTAAATATATGAAGATAAGATATGGCATGAAAATATGGCACATACATTCTATTACCAGCCCTGCTTCACAGCTCAAGCTGCGGAGATACCATCTTCATTTTTGGAATGGCGTTGGCCCACCTAAAGAAGTCCTCGGAAATGAGCGAAGTCTGTTTTGCTCGGCGCTGAGGAAATAATTCTGTTACAGGTGGAGAGGGAGAGTTCAAAGATCAGATAGGCGTTTGTTTCACGGTTTCATCTTGTACCAACTAGCTCAACATCTTGTCAGCTGGGTGTGGCATCACTTCTGCGCCTTGATCTGCGTACATAAACCTCATCGCATGTGCGCTGTTTCCAGGCTGTATCTCCCAGTCCGATTACCGATCGCCCGAATCCACTTCCGGCTTTTTAAATACTCTCTTCCCAAGTAACCTTTATGCCTCTTATTGGGCGCAACTCTCCATCAGAAAAAAATACTACTTAAAGATTTTACGGGAAATTCCAATGAACCAGCAGGATGAAGTTGTCAGATATGTATTTGGCAAATGTTCAGGTTGATTAAGATGTAAGATAACTTGCTTGACAGCGTGAAGGTTAAGGATCATCACCATCAGCTTGGGGTTGTTACCTGCCCGGATGAGCCCAACAGGCAGACCCTGTTCTGATTTTGTCACATTGCATGCATGCATGGAGTGGACTTGCAGTTCTGATTTTCCCATTGAGTTCCTCAAAAGATTCAGAACCGCAGCCCCCATACAGAAGAACAGGAAGGAACAAAACACATGGGGATAAGCTGCACGGAGCGGCAGTTCGTGCCATAGGCAAATTGCTGGGCAGACTGGATGGACCATCTGGTCTTTACCTGCTGTCATGGCTATGTTTCAATTTATTTATTTATTTATTTTTTTTAAAGAGTTTTTATATACCGGGGCACGTAAATAACATCACCTCGGTTCACAGTGTAACATAACATAGCAACAAGCTTTACAATGAGTATAAATATCGGTTCACAGTATAACATGGCATAGTAACAAGCTTTACAATAGTTTAAAGGCTGAAAGAGATTAATCTATAAGGGAAAGGTAGAGTTAGTATGTGGGATAACTTCATGTTTTTAGATACATCGATTCCTTTAACAATTGAGTATGAAGTCAACAAATTAAGTATTAACATGAGAAAAAGAATATAAACAGTAAAAGCTTGGGGGAAGGAAGGGGGGTGGCGGGGAGGAGGGGGTGGGCTGTAGGGGAATAGGGATGTAGGGGGGGGGGATGAGAAGGAGGGTAGTTGTGGTAGGAATGTTAAGATGTGTCAGTCAGACAGGGAGTATGAGTTCGGGTATATACCTTTGGAGGTAGTCAGTCAGTCAGGGTATGCTCGTTTGAAGAGCCATGTTTTAAGATTCTGTTTGAATTTTTTATGGCATGGTTCCTGGCGTAGGTGGGGGGAGGCATTTTATTCCAGTGTCGTACATGCAACGGGACACAACCAGGAGGACTGGATCCCCCCCCCTGTTTGGGTGACCTGGGCTGAGGTGACCACCCCACCTTTAACCTCTGCATGGATGGAGATGGGATGGGCTGCTGGGCCCTACCTATACCTTCTCGGTCACAGAGGCTGCTAGCACCTTATTCTTCCTGGAGTCAGGTCAGGTCGCTGCCTTCTCTTTAGAGAGCCCCCCAAACTTGCCTTCATTTTTGTCGGGGGGGGAGGACACGAGGGAAGTGGATTCCTGCCTCCATACTCATTCTACCAACTAATTACTCGAGTGGCATCAGCCGGCACCATTACTTTGCCTTTACTCCTTTCAATACTTTGCTTTGAAAAAGGCAGGCAATTGATTTATTGACAGCTAATTGAATAAGTGATGGCACATTTTCTTAACGAGAGATTGAACGAGTACTTTAAATATACGGAGCATTAAACATTTCACCTCAGCTCTCAATGAATGTTACCCGACTATTCCCTCCTATCACTCCAAATACTGTCTCTGATTACCTTTTAATGGAAACACAGAGATGCACGTTTGCTAACACTTATATGATCCCCAGTTGTTGTTGGGTTTTTTTTTTTTTTTTGAGTGCCACATGCTGTTGGAGGAACTGATTATGGGGATAATGTTCCTATTTTGTTGGATGTGCACCGTGGTTAATTTCATGATTGCAAGGATTGGATTTGAACTTAATGGGGAGGGAAATGCCTCTGATTTTTTTTGGCGATTGCTCTGCGTCTGCTCTCCATGCATGTGGCACAAATTTTGCGCTGGAAGTGTTTTGATTTATATCTTACCTCAGTCCTCCTCAATAGCTCTCTTTCCCTCCCCCCTTCCCCAGCTTGACCTCCTAGTGATCTTTCTGTTTTCACAAGATTAGGGAAGAATTAGTGTACTTGGCCTTGTTGAAAACATCATATAAACAAGGAAAACGGAAAGGTGAAAAAATATTGATATTATGGTGCTTTGGGTGGCCATTAAAGAGCAAAATGTGCTTATTTTACAGGTTTCTCTCAACTAGCACATTCTTTTCCAGGTTGATCCCTCATTCAAATGAGCTATTACTGCCTGCATTTTAAGTGCCCCCTCCCCCCCCCCCCTTTGTAGCCAATGTGGTTTTCCTTAACTGGAAAGCGTGCAAGTCCTTTCACCAAGCAGATCTCCTTGTGAACTTCAGTCCTGTAATATCACTCCATTTGAACTCGGACCATGTGGCCTCTCTCTCTCTCGTTCTCCGTGGCCAGTTACAAATTGATGCAAAATGTCTAACCTGGTGTTAAGTTTGCCTTTGGAAATGCCCCACCCAGCATCTCAGATTTTTAAATTCCTCTCTGTTACAACAAGGCACATCAAAGGGAGTTGCACTTTCATCACACCAGATCTGCAAAGCAGGGAGACAGTCCTTTCTTTTCATTTTCTTTTAATGATTTTCATTTCCTTATTGAATTATGGATTTTAAATTCCGGTTCTCTACAGTAACTCAAAACACAAGGGGTTTATTGTTAGGGTTATGCAGGCTTGCCTTCCGACAGAGTAAGAGCAAGAGCTTATTTGCGAGTTAGTTGTTGGGTTTTCCCTTCAGAGATTGACATTTAAAAAGTCCAAAGTATTCCAGAAAAGATCAGCTGTAGACCTGAAGTCCACCATTTGTTTGATATTAACTATTGCCCTAAAAACATCCCTCCAACCCTTGCAAAAGTCTACTGCTTATGTTATTTGGTTTGTCTTTCTTTGTTCAAATATGTTGATATCTATCAATCTATCTATATGGACAGAGAGATATACAGATATCATATGTATTCATTTGGATTGCATTTTTTTCCAGGATTGTTTGAGTCCATAGTCTCTTTTCTTCTTTCTCTTATTAGCTGAAGAAAATCTCCTAAAGCTTTTTAAAGCTTAAAAACACAGTATGATGGTATCGACATGGACAGAAAAGTGCAGATATTTTTATGATTCTTTGCTCAAGAAGGACAGAACAAATGGGCATAATCATTCATATGAGTAGATCTGGAGAGTTTTTCAATCTTGATCTTATTTGAAAAGATCTTTCCCTTATCAGAGTGAGGTCCTTTTCAATAGAGTAGGCGCCAGGACCATGCTCTTCTTTTCCTCCAAATCTGACTGTAAACGGTCCAGAAGCACCAGAGTTATAGTGCATCCAGACAGACCAAAGGATTGAATCACTGCCATAGCATTTTCAGCCCTGGTTGAAAAGTCTGAAAGACAAAGGGGCCAATGCAACAAGATGCATGTTAAACTGGGCACTTGTTTTGAGCGCCTGTTTTCCTAACACATGCACAGCCATGTCTCCTGGGCGCCTGATGCAATATTTAAATGAGCTGCAGTGTTAAAAATGACGCGCTAGCGAAAAATTCTGCATCCCTAGCGCTCAAATGCATTGGGTGCCCACAATTACAATGGGCACTTAATACGAGCATCTATTTTATCTGCTTCAGGTCAATTTTGCCCAATATATACGCACAATGTACACCCACAATAGCAAGGGGTGAAATTGGTCTGGAGTTTGTATACTGTGCATCCAGAACAAGGGTGGATTCCCGATGACGACCGGCCTGGGGATTAGCCGCCCAGGCCGGCCCAGGAGATACTACGTGGTCTGCCGCGTGCAGCTCTGTCACAGCCGCGTTTGGCAGACCACGTGACTAGAGTGACCGGCCCACCGGGGGATGCCTGATCCCCCAATAGGCCAATCCGCCCAAATACAGAATTTTGTTTTTTACAACACGCTATTAGATTATACCTTGATTCTTAACAGTGCAAGTAGTAGATTTAAGTATTGCAACGATACTACGTAGGAGGAACCACAGAGGACAGTATTGTTTTAATTTCTCTTGAGCCTTTGACTCGCGGATTGACTTAATGCCACCTCACATTAAAAATGTGCTTTGGGCGCCCAGCAATTTTCTGCATGGCGGGGGGGGGTTAATATCTAATTGCCTCATCTACATGGAATTTACATGTGGTGAGCACTATCAGCTACGTGTTTGTTTGGATGCACGTTTTGGACATGCTAATCTCTAGAGATGTGAATTGGAACCGGAATCTGATCGGTTCCGGTTCCGATCCAAATCTTAAAATTTTTATCGCCCAGCCCGATTTGAGTTCTGATTATCGGCTGCGACAGATCCGATAATCAAAAAACCCTCCCAAACCCCCAAAAAAGGTTTTTAAATTACCTGGTGGTCCAGCGGGAGCACAGGGAGCGATCTCCCGCTCTCAGGCCATGGCTGCGTTAATAAAAATGTCGCCGATGGCCCTTTGCCCTTACCATGTGACAGGGCAAAGGTAGCGCCGGCGCCATTTTGAATACTGGCAATACGGCCCGAGTGCAGGAGGTCGCTCCCGGACCCCCGCTGGACTTTTGGCAAGTCTTGTGGGGGTCAGGAGGCCCCCCCAAGCTGGCCAAAAGTCCCTGGGGGTCCAGCGGGGGTCCGGGAGCGATCTCCTGCACGCAGGCCGTATTACCAATATTCAAAATGGCGCCAGCGCTACCTTTGCCCTGTCACATGGTAAGGGCAAAGGGCCATCGGCACCATTTTTATTAACGCAGCCGGCCTGAGAGCGGGAGATCGCTCCCTGCGCTCCCGCTGGACCACCAGGTAATTTTAAAAGGTTTGGGGGGGGGGGGGGGTGGAGGCTAAGGGGGTCATTTTAAAGGGTCGGGTGGTTTTTTTTTTATCAGGCCATCGGCGCCATTTATATTAGTGACAGCCAAAATGGCGCCGATGGCCCGATAAAAAAAAACCCACCCGACCCTTTAAAATGACCCCCTTAGCCTCCACCCCCCCAAATCTTTTAAAATTACCTGGTGGTCCAGCGGGAGCGCGGGGAGCGATCTCCCGCTCTCAGGCCGGCTGACCACCAGGTAATTTAAAACATTTTGCGGGGGTTCGGGAGGGTGGGGGATTTGTTTTAAAGGGTCGGGGTGGGTTTAGGGGTTGTTTTGGTGTGCCGGTTTTCCCGCCCTCCCCCTCCCCCTCCCCCGATTTACGATTTTTCATGATAAATCAGGGGAATTTCTATTGTATTGTGACTCTAACGATTTTTGACAATTTAAAAAATATGACGATTTTTTTAAATCGTCAAAAATGATTCACATCCCTACTAATCTCCTCATTGCATCAGGTGCTAGTCTAGTGCATCCAAAATGTGTGTCCAACCCTGGGTAAACCTGTGCACTAGGCTGGGTGCACCTTATTGCAACTGCCCTGTGCCTTGGACATTTAACCCTCTGGTGTCTTACGCAATATTATCTAAAATGGAACAGGCAATAGTGAATCATTCCTGTAAAATCTGGATTATTTACTTTTGTTAAGTGAATATTTTCAACAAATAATACACATGCCATGAAGAGACGTCACTCAGCAAAAAGGACTGAACCAGTGCCCCTGTAATACAGTGAATCTTTGGATAAGGTAGGCTGTTCCTTAAGTGCTCTGATTGCAAGGTTTTGATGTTCCAAACCTTATGAATATGGATTATGTGTGAAAAGGCAAGGTGGGACTGAGGAAAGGCAGATCCATTGCTAGGTCACAAAGCTGTTCTAAAACTCCAGATCCAATGGATTTCTGAACAGTTTGGTGACTGAGTCACCAGGTGTTGTTTTTATTTATTTATTTATTTATCTGATTTGTTGTTAATGCTTGTGTCCTGATGATACACACCGCATGCGCAGATGACCAAGAGCTCTGCATTTTTGTTCAAATGTTGAATCAATTAATTAAAAAAAGAAAGAAAGCCTGAGCAGTGAATCTTTTTTTTTTTTTTCTGAATTGCAGGATTTGTTTCCTTTTCAATGAGCTTCCGGACAAATAAGAGATAGGCTTGGGGTTGCTAGGGAGCTAGGAGTTCTTATTAGGTAATACACACATCAAAGAAAGTCTTAAAGAATTTGTTAGCTGATTTCTTTAAACTAATGGAGTGGGGTCATTGCTCTTCTGAAAAAAAAAAAAAGAGAGAAGCGAAAAAAAGCATCTCCCGAGTGAGAAGATAAGGGAAGACAGCCAGCAAGTGTACACACGCTTCACACCCACCCGCTGATAAATTAACTTGTGTCCTTTGCTCTATGGAGGAGAAGCAAGGCAGCTTTGAAGCTTGCTGCATATACAGTAAGTAACTCTTTCCAGGACAGCACAGACTACTCTCTTCTTCTTCTTCCCGGACCCCGGAAGGTTTGAATGCTTATTGCTTTCATCCAGATCCTAGGAAACTGCTCTCAGAAGGCCCCATTTACAAAGCATTTTTCCCATAGACACAAAGGGGCCGATGCAAATCACGCACACACAAACAAAAAAGTGCATCCAACCTGGACGTACGTTTTTGGACGAGCGCACATCCCCTCTCTTGGGCCCTGGATGTAATTCTCAAATAAGCTGCCACACTAAAAGGGACGCGCAATGGATAAATTGTGCATCCCTAGGGCATCCATGGCATCGAGCACCCAGGACAAGTGGCAGTGCATAGGTAAGGACAATGAACACTCAATTTTCCGAGCGTCCGTTTTCCTAACCTGTGCACAGTCACGGGTTAAGAAAACGGACGTGCGTAAACTGAGCTTCCCTTTTCCTAACCTGACTGCTGTCAAGATTTTATTTTTTTCATGTTGCAGCCTTCTGTGGTTCCTCCTGCTTAATACTGCAGCAATATTAAGTAGGAGAAACCACAGAAAAGCTCAGTGTTTTGCTTTACTGAGCATGGCTTGGGGTGCCTCAAAACTTAACACCAGCTCTGGGCTGGCATTAATTTTTGAAGGTTAAAATGTGCGTGTCGGGCGCACATTTATTTATTTATTTATTATTGAATTTCCAAAAATTACAATAGTACTACTATGGAGAAAAATCAGACTTCAAATACAAACAGAAATAATTCAAGTATTTATACTCATACTCTATTTCAAGTGAAAAACAGTCCGAATCTATAATAAGAATATAGGAGACTAAGATTTCAGAAAAAGAGCAGGACAAAAGAAAACTGACAGTTAATGCTGTAGAGTATCCCCACCCTATCATTTTAATGACCAACCAACAAACAGAGATATTTTAGGAGTGAGTGTCCAGGTACAGACGTAATTGATCCGGTTCAGTAAATATGTATCTTGAGTTTTGATGTGTGATCATACATTTTGAAGGAAAGCGCAATACCTGAGGCAATGGAGAGTAAAGTGACTTGCCCAAGGTCACAAGGAGCAACAGCAGGACTCGAACCCTGGTCTCCTGGTTCATAGGACACTGCTCTAACCACTAGGCTATTCGTAGGCTATTAACTGGGTGTTATTTGATGTCTGCTGCATGTTTAGGAAATTTTTAAAATTTGGACAGGAGCTTCTAATTTTTGAATATTAATCTATTCATCAGCTCTTTTGAAATGTACATTTTTAGTATGGTTTTACTATTCTGATTGATTTATATTTCTTGATTGTATTGTTTTGAAGAATAGTGATTTTCTGCTTTTGCGAGAGAGAGAGAAAGCTTAGCTATAAGGCCCCTCTAGTAGTTAGCTATTTACATCTCTATAGTATTTATATTTTTTGATTGTATTGTTTTGAGGAATAGTGATTTTTTTGCTTTTCCATTGTTGCACTGCATACAGAATCTGGCTTGTAGTTTACAGTTCAGTTTTTGTCTGCATGTGTGTGTATGAGAGCGAGATAGATGAAGCATGTGTGTGTGTATGTTATCATGTGAGAGAGATGCAGAGGAAGCATGTGTGTGTGTGTGTGTGTGTGTGAGAGAGAGAGAGAGTACAGAGAATATGTGTGTGTGTGTGTGTGAGTCTCTCACACACACACATGCTCCCTCTGTCTCTCACCAAGCATGTATTTGTATGTATGAGAGAAAAGGAGTATATTGTATGTGTGTGTTTGTGTGTGTGTGTGTGTGTGTGTGTGTATGCATGCATGCTCCCAGTGTACAACAATCTTAGGATGACAGATATGGAGAGCGGGAGATTTTTAAAATCCTTATTAGTTTTAATTATTGGTTGTTATTTGTTGTCTCTGTTGTTTTTAAATATTTTATCAATGTTTAGGAAATTTTAAAATTATACATTGGGGAGTGGGTGTGTGCCAAAGAAGTATCTGCCCCAGGTGCCAAGTACTCTAGGTATGCCTCTGCAATCTGCCTTGCAGTGACAAGTATTTATTTATTTATTTAACGTTTCTTTTATACCGATGGCCGTTCGCACATCGCATCGGTTTACAGTGAACACAAAACCATTGGGCAAGACCCTTGAGCGAGGCCCTTACATAAAACAGATAATATATTGAACTAGGTAACATATAATAAAACTTTGGGAGGAGCCCTTACATCAAAACGATTTACATGAAAACTATGTACAAAATTAGTGCACAGTACCAAATCGACAGGCATAAGAGGCGTTCATATCAGGATATCAGAGTAAAATACGGAGGGGGGATTTATGTAATAGGGGGTGTGGTGGAGTAAGCTTGCTGGAAGAGCCAGGTTTTAAGTTTCTTTTTGAACGCAGGGGTATAGGTCTCAATGCGAATCTCATGGGGCAGAGAGTTCCATAACGTGGGGCCGGCAAGAGAAAAGGCTCTGTTCATAGTGGAGGAAAGCTTAAAGGATTTAATAGATTGGGCTTGGAGTGTTCCTTGGAGTGCTGGGCGGGTAGGTCTCTTGGAGGTACGGGGTAAGGGGGGGGGGGGGTTGAGCCAGTTGAGGTTGGAGTTTAATAGACTTTTGTGTATGATCGAGAGAGTTTTATAAAGAATGCACGCTAATGGAGTCAAGTAGAGTTTGCACCTGTGATGGAGAGGAAAGCAAAATAGTGCATGTTGTACATTTAAAAGTCAAATGTCCGTGTGCTAAATATGCTCTTTTAAAACATATTTTACCCATAGCCTAGAATTATGCACACTGTGAAACCCATGCAATTTTCAGTAAGATCATTTTACCTGAATAAATGCCCTTTGAAATTGCCTTCTTGGTTCTGAAATTCCACCTAAGGACTTTTATCTATCTATTAGCATTTCAGTGCTTGCTATAATCCAATTTCTGCTTACAATTGAACTGTCAGTGATCTAACAGTGAATTGTCATTTCCTTCGACTCTGATGGAAGCCCAGTGTTAGACAACAGCATTCAACAGTATGCAACAAATATTTCAAGTTTCAGTATGTTTATTCTGTTTTCCTATCTAATCCACCTGGCATGGAATGAGCCAACTGTAATTTCATCATCGTATATGCTGCCTAATGCATATGACATGTCACTGGCACAGCAACATTTAATTACTGTTTAGTCATAGTTTCCTTTTAAGAGGCAAAGGGCCTGATTCAAGGTATTTTCCCATTGACACAGAATGGGAAAAAAGCCTTAGTGAATCAGGCAGAAAGTTAGCTATTTCACAGGTCGATACAGCAATCTGGGTTTTAAGGCTCAGATTAAACAATTTTTTTTAAACTCCTGATGCACAAACTAATGATATGTTAATATATCAGGACTTACAAAAAAAATGGGTTGCCTTTAAAATATGCGTTCAGCACAGGCTGAACGCACATTTTAACTTGAGAAGGGGAGGGGGTGTCTCTGACAGGCACTTAAAACCACAAAAAAGGGGGTGTGAGTTTTTTTAAAAGTTTTAAAATGTCCGCAGATAAGTACTTACTTATCTAGTAAGTGGCGGCAGCCGCCACCATTTATCCAGGTTAGTCAGTACTGCTCAATGCCCTCATTTGCATGGGATTTCCATGCGAAGGCGCTAAGCAGGACTCCTATTTTGGAATGCACATTTTCTATGTGCAAAACTGTTTGCTGCATTGACAGTTTATTTTGCACACAGAAAATGTGCGTTCAGTTACAGGCAGAAATGTGCATTTGACTGAATACACCTTTTTGCATTGGCCTGTCAGTGTTCTTCATTGATCTTGATAATGGATGTTACTGATTCCATCATTAAATAACAACATTCCTTGTATGCAACAATTGACTTGATTAAAAAAAAAAAAGACTGAAAATGGCATTAATAACTGTATTTAATAAAACTCCTTTTGCTATTGTTTTCCTTATTCCAAATATCACTTATTGTTTCAGGGAAATATAATAGTTATCATTAGTTTGTAAGTATCACACTATTTATTTATTCAAACACAATTAATTGTCTAATGAAAGCTGAAAGTAATGTAAAAAACAAATAAATTTACATCATAAAAGCAAAGTCATGACAAAAACAAAATGTTAACATATACAAAATATTAATAATATAAATTAAAAAAAACAAATGATGCAAAATAAATTAAATTAACTAAAATGAAAAATAAAACTGATCTAATAACGCAAAATCACATACACTCAAGCCTGAGCCAAAACATATGTTTAAGAACTTTACAGAAATTCAAAAAATGTTTCTTTAAATGAAGCTCAACTGGGAGGGAGTTCCACAAAAATGGAACAATGCACAAAAATGTCCAAAATCTAGTACATAAGAACATAAGAACATAAGAAATTGCCATGCTGGGACAGACCAAGGGTCTATCAAGCCCAGCATCCTGTTTCTAACAGAAGCCAAAAACCAGGCCACAAGAACCTGGCAATTACCCAAACACTAAGAAGCACCCATGCTACTGATGCAATTAATAGCAGTGGCTATTCCCTAAGTATAATTGATTAATAGCCATTAATGGACTTCTCCTCCAAGAACTTATCCAAACCTTTTTTGAACCCAGCTACACTAACTGCATTAACTACCTTCTCTGGGGGAGGGAAGACAGAAGTAAAACTTGTTGTGAGATGTCAGGTACAGGACAGAACATATAATCGCAGTGTCTCAAACAAATAACTCGGTCCCATATCATGCAGAGTCTTGAAGGTCAAGCAAAGGATTTTCAACCAGACTCTGAATGGTCGAGAAGCCAATGAAGGTTGGCAAGAACTGCTGTAATATGATCATAAAAACAGATGAACCAGCAACTAAACATACAGCAGCATTCTGGATCAACTGGAGGACGTAAACATTTTTTTTTCCAAAAAGCCTTGCAACAGAGAATTACAGTAATCCATTCTCAAAAGGATTAGAGACTGCACCACTGTCCTTAACTGAGAATTGGAGAAAACATGCTTAAAATGCCTTACTGAACAGAGAACATACCAATAATTTCTTGAGAGCAAACTAATATGCTTCTTTAGTTTCAAATCAGGATCCAATAAATCCTCAAACTCTGTACAAAGGATTTGGCAATCAGAGGGGACCCCTCCAAAATAAGCTGAATATCTAAACCTGAAACATTGAATTTACTAAACCAGAAAATCTCCATTTTATCTAAATTAAGAGAAAGCTTACTAGACATCCTCTGAGATACTTCTGATTAACAGTTGTAAACATCAACCTAATAAATGAAGGTTGACCGACGTGCCGCAAATGCGCAGTAGAGAGCAGCTCTACCGCGCATGTGCGGGCGAGCACGTCGGTCTCAGCCAGCGTCAGAAAAAAAAAACCAACATGGCGGTGTCGAGTGGCAGCGGCAGCGGCGGCGGTGTCGGCGGCGTCGGGTGGCAGCGGCGTCGGCAGAAAAAAACCCAACATGGCGGCGTCGAGTGGCAGCGGCGGCGGCGGCGTCGGGTGGTGGCGGCGGTGGCAGCAGGCGGCGGCAGCGGGCGGCGGCAGCGGCAGCAGCGGCGGCCAGTAGCGAGGGAGGGAGGAGAGAGAGAGAGGGAGGGAGGAGAGGGAGGGAGGGACTGCGTGGGAGGGAGGGGGGGGGGGGGGGACTGAGTGAGAGGGAGGGACTGAGTGGGAGGGAGGGACTGAGGGAGGGGGAGGGAGGGACTGAGTGAGAGGGAGGGAGGGAGGAGTGGGTGGAGGTGTGGGAGGGAGTAGGGGGTGGGGAAGAGTGAGGGGAGAGGGAGAATGAGGGAGAGGTGAGAGACAGGGATGTGAGTAAGTGGAAGGGGGGCGAGGGAGAATGAGGGAGAGGTGAGAGACAGGGATGTGAGTAAGTGGAAGGGTAAGAAGTTGTGGAGCAGAGAAAAAGGGAGTGGAGGAGGGCTGAGGGGGAGGGATGGGATTGAGAGAGGGTGGGGAGTGACTGAGGGAAGGGGAGAGAGGTGGGAGTGACTGAGGGAAGGGGAGGGAGGTGAGAGTGAGGGGAAAGAGGCAGTGGGAGACAGAGGGTGAGTAAGACTGAGTGGAGGGAAGGGGAGGAGTGAACGAGGGGAAGGGGGAGAGAGGGAGAAAAAGTGTAGAAGGGTGCTGTGTTAGAAAATGGACTGAAAAAAAAATGTAATGTAGCCCGTTTTAACGGGCTTAACGGCTTGTTTAATAGAAACTGAGGAATATCATCAGAACAAGATTCAAACAGTTGTATTAATTTCCAGAAGGGGATAAATATTAAATAGTATAGGAGACCACATTTCTTCCTGGGGCACTCCACAGACCAGTTTGAAAGGGAGAGGGATCCTTGCATCTACTACTCAAGCAGAAATCATGTCAACTCGAGCAGACATGGAGGAAACAAAGAACTAAGATCAACCTATAAATCTGCAAGGAACATTCAAAGAAATATAAAACAGCCATCCTACAAGCAAAAAAAAAAAAAAAAGATTGCAACTCCAAATAGCTAGAAATATTAAAAAATCACCCAATATAGCTTTTTCCACTAGTATGAAAACTCTTGAAGTGAAACCCCTCCACCCCCCCTCCCACTTCTGTGCACGATTCGGCACTTGCACGCACATGTGCGTGCCGATATAAAATCATGCACACGTGTGCATGCAGGTGCAGATTTTATAACATGCGCTTGTCAGCGTGCACATGTTATAAAATCACCGTGTCCATGTGCATGTGCTGGCAACCGTGCACACATGGATGCCCACTCATGGGTTTGAAAGTTACCGTCCCTAGCTTTTCTTCCATTCTGTGTCTATGGGAAAATACCTTGATGAATCAGGCTCTTAGCCTGATAAGTGCTGATATTCAAACTTATCCAGTTAAGTTAATCAGATAAGTTGTACCTGCCATAGATCAGGTTTAACTTAGCATAGTCAGCAGCATATTCAGCAGCATAGTCATAATGCTGACTATCCTATGTAAGTTAGCTGGATAAGTCTATAGTGAATATCTATCTCTTTGTTTTAGTCTACAGATGTTAAACAACTCAGCCTCAGATTATCTTACCCAACTTCAGCTATCCTCGCCCCCCCCCCCCCCCCCCCCCCCCCCCCGCAGATATCTATGCTCCTTCCAGTTGGCTCTCCTTTCTTCTCCCTACTGACTTCTACGAGACTGACTTACTTGCACCAGATTCCGTGCTTTTTGCTGCTTTGCCCCAAAACTTTGGAATAAAATGGCAGTACCACTCCATCTTGAGACTTTTTATTATACCTTCAGAAAAAAGTTAAGGCTTGGCTATAGAACCAAGCCTTTCCTTAGCCTTCTAGAACTCACCTCAAAGACTATGAAAATGGCATCCAGACAATAGCAAAGTCTCACTCTTATCACCTGAACACAGTTCACCCAGCTGTACCTTCGCCCCCTCTGGATCTCCCACCTTCAACCTTCTCTTCTCTGCACAAAGGGAGCACCTTCCTAATGCACCCATTCTAGAGTACCTTCCATCCCCTTACTCCCTAATGAATCTAGTTCCCCCCTCTAAGTCACTTTTTTACCTCTTAATTTCATCTCTTCAACTCGCCCCTATGTTCCTCCCCTCAGTATATCCTCCTTGAAATTCCCTTTATGCTTAGTATCTAATATCTACCAATGTAATATAATTTTATTATAAGCAAGATGAAGGAGAATTTTTGTCCCCTTAATTCTTGTTCTAATGAATTTTTACCTATTTGGACACTGCTGTCACTAACCAATGCTTCTCTTAGTGAAGGCAATTTACCATTTCACTTAAAAATGTTGTTGTTCATCTCCTACTAAAGAAATCCAATCTAGATCTGCTTGACCCTTCTAAATATCAACTGATGTCGTCACTTCCTTTCAATCCTGAAAGAGTATTGAGAGGACAAGTTGAAGAGGATTGATAAGTATTACTTGCTGGATAATATTGGGACTTAAAAGTTTGGAGAGAGGTGAAATTGTGGGATAAAATAGCTTCTAGTGTGTGTGCCTTATTTAAAAACTAGGAAAGGTAGGTAAGTTCTTTTAGGGTATATGTGTGTGTGTGTGTGTGTGTGTTTGTGTTTGTGTGTGACTTGCTTTAGGGGAGGTGATTAATTTCTCTTAGTTTCTTTCTTTCTTTCCCACCCACTCCTAAGCTCATTCTTTGATTTATTCCATATAAGGGGAAAAGATACATTTTCCCTTAAAAAAATCAGTCAGGGATTTATCTAGAACAAGGGGTGACCTAGCCCTTTTAAATTAGTGTAATTGTCCCCTTGCATGTCATTGCCAAATTAACATTAAATACATTACAAAAATTTAAAGGACTCTGATTTACACATCCCACTCCCATAGCAACTTAAATTAACTAGAAACTCAACAATATTATGATGCTGACAGTAGTCCAGCAGCGAGAGGGGGCCCTGCCAGTCTTTTGCATCAAGTGCAGTTGGTGAGAAGTTGTATGTATGCACCTGGTGCACAGAGCTCCTGACTCTCAGAGAATGAGTCCAATCAGAGACCAGTTACATAATATAGAACATAACCGTACCTGTCTATTGTTAAGACTTTTTTAGTTGTTATAAGTGTATTAGTTAAATTTTTAATTAATTAAATTTGATTTTTTTATTTAGTTTATTAATTGCTATCTTATGTATGTTTATTGTAAACCGTTTTGATTAATTCTTTGAATTGTAAAAGCGGTATATAAACATTTCTAAATAAATAAATAAAATCTTTAGAGGCTGGAATGGCAGATCTAGAGGAGCTGAGGTAGATAGAGAGGTATACAGCGAAGACCTTCAAGGATATAGTAGCCAAGTCCCAATTCCAGTCTGGCAGCCCCTGTGGTGCTTTGGAGGAGCAAATCACCTGGTCAGAGAGCATTTCCTTGGTGTAGCAGGAAGTGATCTTGTAAGGAGGAATTCTTCTCCAGGTGATGCATTCTTTTCTTGCACCAAGGATATTCTCCAAGGGCATGTGTTCAGGAGGGAAGGGTTAGGTCAGTTGTCATAGTTGACTCAGTTATTAGGAATATAGATAACTACGTGTCTGGTGGATATGAGGATAACTTGCCTACGTGATGCCAAGGTGATGGACCCCACCTAGATAAGATTTTAGACTGTGCTGGGGTGGAGCTGACTGTCATGGCACATGTGGGCACCAATGACATAGGAAAGTATGGGAGGGAGGATCTAGGAGACAAATTTAGGATTTTAGGTAGAAAGTTGAAATCCAGAACCTCCAGGGTAGCATCCTTTGAAAATGTTTCACGTGCAGGACCCGAAAGGCAGGCAGAGCTCAATGCGTGGACAAGATGATGGTACAGAGAAAAGAGTTTTAGATTTGTTGGGGACTAGGGAACATTCTGGGGAAGGGGAAACCTATTCCGATGGGATGAGCTCTATCTTAATCAGGATGGAACCAGGCTGCTGGCACTAACCTTTCAAAAGGAGATATGCAGCTTTTAAACTAGATGATGGGGGAAAGCTGGCAGTTGTTTAGCAGTGGAGGTATCGCCAAAGGATACTAAAATAACAGAGGAGTTAGGGAATCCTGATAGAGAGTTCCAATAAAAAGCAATTGTCCCTGTCTTTTTAGTAAAAAGCCTGCATGAAAAACAAACTAAAAAGTTCACGAAGCAATCCAAACCTCAATTTCTAAGTATCTCTGCTGACACTAGGGCCACACGAAAATGCCCACAAAGTGGCATGCCAAGGGGTACTCCACCTTGGTTTGCATCTTTGGTGAGCCACCTCTGGACTCAGACTGCTATTTGAGAAGTAAAGCCAGAGCTGACCTCAGCAGCATCTCACTGCCTCAGGGGCCAATGTAAGAAGGGTGTCCTTAGCAGGTGCAGGTTCACAATATGTCCATTAGGTGATCCATAGATGCATTTAATTAAGAAAAGAGGACGTGATAAACTAATTACACTAGAAGTTCAAGTAGAGATGGGCAGTGAACGATGGCCTCTACAAGCAACAGATGACATTTTCATTGGGATTCAGTCAGAAAGGAGAGAAATGAAGCAAATCTGTCAGATGGACTACATTACATGTACTGTAGATTCTTAGTTTGCTTTATTTTTAATGCATTTTCCTGGACATTTATTTATTTATTTAAGACATTTATATGCCTCAGTGAGCCAATATTCTTGGCAGCTTCTAATAAAAACATAAAACAATACCGCAAACTAAAATGAAATGGCTAACTGTAGTCAGAAGGTATAGGCCACTGAAAAATAGAGGGACATTGTACGAGCCAGACTATCAGCCAGAGTATCAGCTCACAGGAAATGAGCTCACAGGAAATGGAAACCTGTGTTGGTGGGGGCTTAATGCTGAATGCTTCCTTGAAAAGAAGGTCTTTAGCTTCTTTTCAAAAGTTGAGAAGCACAAGCCCCTTCTGCAGGTATTCAGGCAATGAGTTCCAAGGCAATGGCCAAGTGACCGGATATCCCACTAAGCAAACTATTCGTATGGATGGTACATCCAGGAGACAGCATCCTGCAAGTTGGTTTTTAAATCTTTAGGAGCATAATACCTGAAAGGTGAATTTTAAAAGCCCTACATGTGCCAAAGCCTGGAGATATGCACGTCTCGGCCCAGGGTGCGGTTTTAAGAAGCACCGAGTATGTGTGATATGTGCATAAATCAAAAAGGCAAAAAGGGTGGGGCATAGGCGGGGCATGGGCAAGGTCAGGGCGGGGAATGGGCAGTCTGAGTCTGTAACATGAAGTCTGCATGTAAGTATTATGTGCACAAGCACGCACCAGGATCTCCTACTGCATAACTACTTTACTTATGTTATAGATGGCGTGTAAGTTTTAAAATAAAAAAATAAAGGCTAGTTAGGGGGGTTTGAAGGCTCAGGATTGATAGGGTAAAAGGGAGGCTATCTAGCTAGGGAGGTTAGGAAGTCCTAACCTTTATTGGGGCAAACTGGGATGAACTGGATAAATGGGTATTTGCTTTGGCGTGCATACCTAGCAAAATTCCCCCACTTATGCAGTAGAGGCGGCATTTGTGTGCACATGCATGTGTCCATATAAAATTGTACGCAAATGTGGGCACATACTGCCGATTTTATAACATGCACACATATACACACATATGGTATAAAATGGCTATCTCCGTTGCCGCAAGCCAACATATACACATACATGTGCACCCACACGGCTGTTTAAAAGCTACCGTCCCAAGGCATATCATTACTTAGTGCCTTGTGGACCAAAATCTAATTCATATATTTTACTCTCCATGTGATTGGTAGCCAATGGAGACAGTGCAGCACAGGAGTAATAAGTTAATTACAGGCAGTTCTGGTAAGAACTCTTGTTGCTTAATTTTGTGTTATCTCTAATGCTCTTATTGAATTACAGTAGTCAAGAAGCATCAAAACAAGCGACTGAAATACTGTATGGAAGTCATCAGGTGTCAAATAAGGTTTAAGCTTCCAGAGTAGCCTTAGCTTGAAAAAGGCACTTCTTCCAACTGATTTTATTTGAGCCTTAAATGACAGATCAAGCAGGATTCCCAGGCAATTGAGATTAAACAGTTATCAAACAGAAAATATGCAGGAACTTCATTTATAGGAAACCTGCTCAGAATGATAACTTCTGCTTTGCCGTGCAAGTTTTTTGCTTTTAGCCAGCATTTGACAGAGTTAAGATAGATTGTAAGGGTAACCAGAACATTGGAGATTGTTGAAGTAATAGGAAAAAAAAAAAGTCATGTGAATTAATTTTGTAGTGCAGACCAAAGCTTGATAATAACTTGCAGATGGAACTGATGCAAATATTAAAAAGTGTAGCTGATATGGATGTTCCCTGCGAAACATCAGTCATCAACGGGTACCAAGATGAGGTCTGGGAACTTCATCAAATCTTTTGAATTCTTTCAGATAAATACGATTTAAACCAATTTGAGACAGTGTCAGCAATTGTTATAATTAGTGAGGTTTGGGTGGAACCTTGGACATTGTGGCAGCTGACCACACCCACGGGGGGAAGTCCCATGAGAGGCCACAGGTCAGGCTCAGCTTAAGACACACAAACACAGAGATTGATCTTTTATTAGACAATGTGGTGGAGCCACCAGAGGTGGCAGTAGTGAGCAGCAGAAGTAGCCCGACTGGGCTAGTATCCCTCAGGCGCTGGAACAGCGACTCCTCTGGTAGCAGTGCTGTAGTGGAAAGAACTGAGAATAATGAGTACAGTGGAATAAGCACAAAGCCCCAGTATGGAGAACCCCAGGCTAGGGAGAGCAGGCCCTCGAGCGAGTACCTGATCCCTGAGAGCTGAGAGGCTTGAAGGAGGTGTACTCACACAGCGGTTCTACGTAGGAGAAGGCACTAGGGCTGGAACGGGGGCAGGCCCTCGAGGAGCGAGTACCTAGTTCCAGGGAACAGCTCTGAGGTGAAGATGGTAGTACTCACTGGTGTTGAAGATAGTGAATCCTTCCAGGCAGAAGAGAAGGTAGGAGCAGGCAGCGAGTTAGGGAACATGGGCCCTCGAGAAGCGAGTACCGGTTTCCTGATAGTTACCTGAAAAGCAAGTGAGGCCCCCGAGGAGCGGGTACCCCATTAGCGTTAAGAGTCCAATGGAAATTGGAGAGGCAGAGTAGCTGGGTACGGAGACTGAATCTCATCCGTCAGATTTCCCCCCCCCCTGCTAACTCAAAGGCTAGCAAACATCGTAGGCTTTAACTATCCGGGCAGCGTGATGTCATCACAGGGGGACGCCCCTGAGGTTCGCGCCAAGTAGGAAATAAGAGTGAGGGCCGTGCGGCACATGCGCCCTAAGGTACCTGAGGAGCATGGCGGGAGGCAGCGCCCAAGCTGGTCCAGGGTCGCCGGAGAGGACGGCAGGCAGACGCCGCGGCAGCCAGGCGTCCATCCATAGTGAGAGGAGGTGCAAAGAAAGAAAGGTAGGCGGAGTGAAGCCGTCGGGAAGGGACGGTTGCAACAGCAATACCAAGTTCTGATAGACATAGCAATAAGGCGAGATGAAAGTATTGAAGGCTGCGGAGACATCAAGTAGTACCAACAGATACTTGGTTCTGCAATCAAAGCTTCATCAAATAGTATTGACTGGATAAAAAGGGTCTCATTGCTGAATTTTGGTCATAAACCAAATTGATTTATATCTAGTATATCATGATTTTCTAGAAAGTCCTGTAGTTGTTTCTGTATGATGGTTCAGTAACCTTCACTAGAAAATGAATGGAAGATATTGGGTGAAAACTTGCAGGATTCTTGTGGTCAAGGTTTTGTTTTGTTTTTTTTAACAGTGGAGAAATTAATGCTTGCTTGAAAGAAGATGGTAGATGGTCTTCAACCAGTGACATATTTATAAGAGTAGCTAGTGGGCTAGAAATCTCATCCTGCAATGCTTCATCACCCATGTGTCACAAATATTTAATGAACAAGATGCCTTATTCATTGATTTAATAATTTTATTATTTATATTCTGTTTTTTGCCATTTCATAATAGATTACATTCAGGTACTGTAGGCATATTCCTATCCCCAGAGAGCTTACAATCTAATTTTGTACCTGAGGCAACAGAGGTAAAGTGACTTGCCCAAGGTCACAAGGAGTGAACGCAGGATTTGAATCCTGGTTTCTCTGGTTCATAGTCCACAGTCTACTCCTCCATTCTGTAATATGGGAAATCTCTATCTTTGTGGTTGGACAAAATCGATCCAATCCTTGCTGTGATTCTGGCATTGGAGGTGCTATAATGTCAGTGGTAATTGGCAGATTGGAGCACGGGTCAGCACTTTTTTTTTTTTTTTTTAAATCTTTGTGAAAATATCTGGATGCAGTTGACTCTCAGGATTGATATGATTAGTCTGAAGGTGATTTGTAAAAGATGAGAAAGTAAGAAAAAGCTCACGAGTGTTACTTCCAGCATTCTGTATTCTGATTGAAAAAACTTTTATTCAATTCAGAATTACCTCCCTGTTCTTGGCCAATTGTTTATTATAGTGGAGTAGATAATTTGTGGAGCCAGTTTTATGATACCACTGCTCATGCTGACAGACGAAGGATTTCGTATCTCTCAGAGTGCAAGAAAGCCAAGGGGCTTTTTTACTTCTCTGGCCAGAATAGATTTTTACTGGAGCCAGATCATTAACAATTTGTACTAACAAGTTATTCCAATGGGTCACTGCTTTGCAGGCATTCGTAGTAGAAAGAGCATTTAGACTAGGTAAGAACTGAGGTTGGAGGAGAGCAATATCACTAAGACCCTGTTTTGAATATTGAAATGAGGAGCTCTCTGATAAGGCTTGAAGAGCTGGCCATTTAACCTTCACATTTATTAAGAAATTATTACTCCAGGGCATCTCCAATGCAAATAAGTGCTGGAGGTTCATCTGGCAGAAACAACTCATTTACAAAGAGAAGTCAAGGGTGTGGTCAAGCCAGTGAGTGGGCATCTGAATTAATTACTCCCAGTGGAGGGCAGACATAGCTGCTAAAAATACTTCACAAGGCAAAGAGAGGGGCATTCATCTACATATCAGTTAAAGTCCCCTAAAACAATAAGTGATGATAACTCTACTTTGGAGACAAGCAAAACTTCTATGAGGGGAGAATAGTGTGCTGTTAACAGCCCAGTGGGGAGGAAATAAAATAGACTTCCCTGGTTTTTGCACTGTGGTTGAGACGCACTGAAATAATGAAATGATATACCTTCACTTTCGGCATCAGTCCAAGAGCTGAACTACTCTCAGTTTGCTGTTCATAAACAGGCCAGGATTTAGGCACGGGCAACAGATAGGTGCCAGAGTGCTGCCATCATCTTGCCGCCACTCAGACCTGCTACCGTACCTGTCCTCTTACCAGGGCCCACAGCAGCAGCAGGGAACAACTTCAGTGAAACCTCATGCGAGACTTTTGAGCTGGCATGCACGTCAGAGGCCCGGTGGTGGCCCTGTTCCGTTCTCCCCATAGCTGTCCTGTTAGCATGGAAACTCATGTGTGGGATGGGACCACTGCTGTACATCTGATATGTGTGCCAGCTCAAAACGCCCACACAAAGTTTAGTTGAAGTTGTTCCTACTACTTCTGGGGGCCCAGCGAAAGAGGACAGGAGACAGGCCCCCAGTTCATCTCCGGAGGTGAGAGGGGTGGCCATGGAGAGTGACCACGGGCCCCCCTTTCCTACTGATTGATTTCTGGGGGAGAGGGCTTTCCCCCTCCTGAATCCTCCAATCATTTCTGGAGTACCTTCCCACCCCAAAGTGCCCATGGGCCTACTCATGAACTGCAAATCTCCAAGCAAATGTACCAGAGTAGCAAACTTACACAACATTGTTAGTATAAATAAATGCAAATGATATCAGTTTAACCAGTCTTAGATATTTATTTTTTTCATTTAACTTGAACTAGCACCTAAATTGTACAATCTCTAGGTGGTGTACAATAAAAACACCCGACTTGTCCAGCTGCACATACCTTTATTCTTCATAACAACTTCAGTCTTTAAAAGCCATTGTGACCAGCACATTGTGCATGCTATACCTTGGGATTTGATTGTCTCAGGAGTCTCTTATGTATAATATTTATACTTTCATGAATGAACTCCTAGGTTAGTTATGTCAGTATTCAATTTTGGATTAGTTAATATGCCTTCCCTCACTGTTCTGTTCATGCTGGGGGATTATTTTAAGATTAAATAGATATTTGTTTCCTTTACTGATCAGACTTAAATCTTGGAGAGTCCACAATCTAATTCACAAACATTTAATCCTGTGTTAGTTTCTCCCAGGGTGACACATCCAGGCTTGTAGTACCTATTTCCCTGGGTGGAATTAGTTATTCCAGGATTAATGTCAAGCTGGCTCTCTGAACTCCTTTTGGTGATAACCCAAGCAGCAGCAAGTGGAGAGAGACTACCCTGTGGGGAAACAGTGCAAGGGAAATGAAAAGATTCCTGTGAAAGGTTATGAAATGTATGGAGGTGGAGGTGGAAACCAAACATCCATTTGAGGGCTCATTTGCGAAGAGCAGCACTATTCCTGTAAAAGCTGGAGCTACACCGCCCTGCGTGGAAGTGCAGGCAGACCTTATCACTGGATTTATTTATATTTTGGCGGTGAGATAATAAATCACAGTGCAATCCAGGCTCTACTCAAAAAAAAAGAGCGGTGCCCAGTGCCAAACCCTGCAAACAGTTCTGGCATCGGCCTCGCTTATTCCGGCTAGAACTCGGAGGGGAAATGGCTTTTACCCACCCAGAAAACAGACAGGTAGGAAGCCCATTGTTGACAAGGCAGCCCTCGGTCTTTAAAATAAAGAAAGTTTCAAAGCTGAGAAATGTTTTAAAAACAAGATCAAATCTGTCACCTTGCTTTTCCACAGCAGTAAATTTAGAATACAATAAATCCTAGATAGGTAATTCCTGTTTGTTTTTTTAAATAAATCGTACTGAATTGTGTGGGAAGATTTTCCCTTCCATAGTAGTTTATTTTCATATCATTAGAAAATTATGTGCATTCATTGTCCTATGCAGGGCCGGTGTGAGCCTGTTGGCTCCAGCTCCAGCAAAGTGCTCCTTCTTATTCACAGCAGTGACTCCAGGACTGTGCTCTCTTCTTTGACAGTATTGGCTTTGGTATTGCACCCCTCTGGACCTCACACTGGTGGGATTTTGCCACCCCCAAAATCTTGGTGCTCTAGTCTAGGTGACCAACTAATTTGTCTAATGGACGCACCAGCCTTGGTCCTATTGAAATAAAGATGCAGAACATTCAAGATACACAGCAGTACATCTCGTGCTATTTTCAGCATTAGCAGCTTTAGTGCTGCTTTGAAAATACACTGTCACATTAATGTCAGCATTAAGTCCTTAGCACTGGAACAAACATGAACACTTTGCCAATAACCCCTTGGTATTTGCTGAATTGTGCAGCAAGAAAGCGGTGGAATCTTACTTTCATTCAACACACCAAATCACAACCATTCTCTCAAAGAGGTTATTATTCAACTATTCTTGTCAGGAGTCACTGAAGAACCATGGCAAAATCACTGGCCCAAACAGAATGTCAAATGTGATATCCTAAAGTGGTCATGTCCTATGGTTGACTGCTGGCACATATTCTTGGGAGTGTGGACAGTAATAACTGGCCAGACTAGATGGGCCAGTTGATCTGACTGTGTGAACCCTGGCATTTTCACTTTGAGTAGCTGTTATTGTACTAGCACCTGGGTCTGTCTGGCAGGCTGAAGTGCTATAATAGCTAGTGTTAGACATGCTGGTGCTCTGGTAGCCAGATCTGTCTGGCAGGTTATGTGCTCCTAGGCTCACCTAGGTCAGTGGTGGTGGGGAAGGGCACGGGAATCTCGAAGGCTGGATGTTCAGGTAACTGCCAGACTAGTATTGGTAGCTATTTAAATTATTACAAAGGTTTGGAGTTAGACATGAGGAGAGAAGGGTGACAGATGTGAACCAAGTGGGAGATCTTGGGTGCTCATCGACACATCAATAGAGAACAAAGGAGGAAGACAACAAAAACTCTTGGATAACAGAACAATATTCCACAAGAAATCACTCTGTATGACTGGCAGTTGGGCTATATATCCTAAGCAGAGTAGACAGGAATAACTGGGCAAGATGGATGGCCAGCTGGTCCTTTGCTGCACTCATCTATTATATTACTATGTTAGTATTCCCAATCACAATTAGTTATAGCACTTTCCACATTAAAAAAAGAATTGACTCACAGAATCATAAAAAATATCAAATAAATAAGAATTATGGGTTTTATTTTTAATAAAAATGGACTTGTATGCAATTTTGTGAAACAGCAGTGTAAGAGGTTTTATAATAGGAAGACAGATAATTCTTTTTATACTTTATTAATTAAAAATACACACCATATTGTTTATTGTGTTACTATCATACACTTTTCATAGGTGCACTATCAGGTCATTGAAAATTAGATTACGGGAAGACATGCAAGCAATATCAAAATCAGATGTGATGCTTCCCATTGCAAGAGATTTACTTGAATATCACAATAATGCTTGACTAAATTTTTCTTTTTAAAAGGAACAGAGAAAGTTGCTAAACCTAGAAAGTGGGGAAAGTAGCACAAGTTATTTTGGATACTGTGTGAACCAAACAGGTTTCTAGCACAGAATGAATGTCATTATAGAAGTCATTCATTGCAAACAGTGCCAATCGATTTTTGTATTATTGTTAATATCAGCTGTGTATTCTAATGAATTTTCATACAGTATCACTATGCATTTCGCCGATAGGCAGTTTGCATGTGGTTTAATTGGTAGGAGTTGTTATGGTAACAGAGCCTGATTGAATTGAGTCTGGATGGAGCAGAAGCAAAATATATGGTACACTTATACAATATGAGGAACTAGATCAGCACCTTCCATAATTACATGTAAGGTTAGATTGAAAGATCAAAGATCTATCAAATCCAGCCTTCCTATAATTGCCTGACTGTTCTTTTCGTGGTCTAAAAATGGGTATACTAATGGTAGCACACATTTATTTAAAATATTTGTATTTTGCCTATAGTGGACCAGCCATGCTAGGCAGATTACATAAAATCATAAACATCATATAAAACAGACAACAAATATGACACAAAATAACCCACCAAACCTGGACAAAGGAATCATGTGAGGGTGTATATAAGAAACTCTCTCAGAACACCTTAAAGGACCGGCCACAGCTATCTGTACTGGTCCTCCTTAAGTCCCAGCCCAGCAAGGGATTCTGGGCTAGGGTGGATCACTACAGACAATGGATAAGATTACCAGGGCCCAGAGGCTTGGAGGACGTCCCAGGGAGCAGAGAGAGAGAGAACTACTGTTTGTAAACATCTGCTAAGTTTAAGGGCTGTGTTGTACCTGAGGTAAGGTGAGCTATATTAATTATTTGACTCCTGAAGTAAAGGTGTGCTGCCATAACTTTAGAGTTTGTTTCACTGTAAATAAAGGACACTCAAGGAACAGTCAGCGTCTGCCTCCTGTTTCCTCTGGCTGTTATCAAGCCGCCTCCCGTTGAGCCATATAACAAGGCCAAATCAACCACTGTAGGATATTACATTAGAAACCCTAAGAAAAGGCTTCGGAGAATAACAGAGTCTTTAATTTCTTCCAAAACTGAATATAATCGGCATTTCATTGTAATTCAGCTGGCAGAGAGTTCTTCATGGTGGTCCCTATCACTGAAAAGGCAAAGTCCCTTGCAGATATGCTTGTTTCAAGGATTTCCCCAGAGCAAAGGCTCCTCAAAGAGCTATATGGAGCTAACATTTTGGAGAGATAAACAGACCCATCCTCATTAACTTCACAGAACACCACGCATAAAACCTTAAACTTAATCCTATGATAAATGGGCAACCAATGGAGCTGTATGAACATGGGGGTAACATGATCCTTCATGGACCTGCCCAGCAGTCGCTGAGCAGCAGCATTTTGCAAAGCTGTAAAGACATAAGCCAACAGATGGGTAGTCCTACATAAAGGAAGTTGCCATGGTCAGGTGTGGTTAGAATGAAAGCCTGGACAACCATCTGAAAATCATTCAGTGATAAAAAAAAAAAAGTCTAAGCTTTCGTAGTAATCTCAACTTGACAAAGGGATTTCAAATACTGATATTGAACAAAGATGAAAACAAGGCAGACCCCTGAAGGACCTTTCTCTTGATATATTGCCAAGTTGACATTCTTTCTCCAGCTTGTACTTGCTGTTGCCAACAGAAGAGAGAGGAGAAATACCAGTGAAGAACAGACCCACCAAGGCCAAAGGCCTTGGTGGGTCTGAGCAAAATAAGATGACTCGCTGTATTGAAAGTGGCTAAATTTTAAGGAGGATCAAAATAATAGATCTTTCTTTATTTATTTCTCTAAAAAAATCATGTTTACAATGTAGCCTTCATATTATGTGGAACTAAAACTGCATTAGTGAGAACTTAAAACCTTATGATTTTGCAAAACTTTCTTAGCAGATGTGCTAAAACTAAATTTTACTATCACTATACTAAATTAATGATATGCAAAACACACTTCCACTCAAAGGCCCACATTAAAGTGAGTAAGGGCCTTTAAGCACATGTATGCTCAGTGAACCATTAACAGGGTTGTTAGCTTAGTACAGGAGAACCTCCCCGATAGGGCCTGACACACACAGTGTCCCTAATATTCTTTACCCACCCTTTCTGATCACCCACGAAGAAAGAAAGTACTCTATCCTCTTTCTTCCCCTTCTGATCGCCCCTGAAATGAACAAACTCCCTTTATTCTCCTCCTCAGGACCGGTGATTCCACGACAGAAACTAGATGGCTGCTTAGAGCCCCAAAATTTTGAGGGCAGCGAAATCCCATCATCACAAAGTCCAGAGGCGGCCGCGTGAAAGCCAATACGGGCAAGGAATGGAGCGCTGTGCTGGGGTCACTGCTGCTGCTAGGAGGGAGCACTGTGCTGTAACTGCTGCCAGTAGGTAAGTTGGGGGGTGGGGGGTGGGGGGAGGACTGCATCACCAAAGGTTCGCCTAGGACACCAGATACGCTTGCACTGGCCTTGCTTTTCCCTTACCTTCTGAGCCACCTCACTCCAGCACACAAAGACTACCCCCCACCCCTAATTCTCAAAACAATTAATATGATCCAACTTCTGATTCCTGACACTCAAATGTAAAGATCTCCTTTGCTGGTCTTCCCCCAAGCCCTCCAGGCTCTTCTGAAGCTCCCGCACAATCCCCTTCTCTACTTGGAGGAAGATCTTCTCTTACTTTTTGTTGGCTCCCATACTGGTGCCAGCTGGTAGAACTGTCCAATATGACCCACATGTGGGTAACAGTGTACAGGGCCACCGGTCAATGTCAATTTTTATTCAATACTGGAGTCAACAGAAGAAAAGAGAAGATCTGGTGGCAGGGATGGAGGGGAAGATGGACTTCACGTTTTAGAATTGGGGGATGGAAGGGGGCGAGTTTCAGGAGATCAGGGGTTTTGTGTTCCTGGTGAGGATCAGAAGGGGAGGTAAAGAAATCAAGGGGAGGGGTTAATTCAGTGAAGGGGGGCAATCAAATGAGAGATATGAGAATTGGGGGGGGGGTTTCTTTTCTCAGGGGCAATTGGAAGGGGAGGGAGAATTGTGTGTGTGTGTGTGTGTGTGTGTGTTGGGGGGGGGGGGGGGGGGAGTCTGGGAAGGGGATTTGCTTTTGGAGGCCCAGGACACTACCTCTCTCCCTTCAGTTAAGAGCAAGCATGCTGACCCATTCAGCATGCTAATACTTAACACTAGGCCAGGATCAGAAGTTCTTACCCAACAATTGCGGATTAAAGTTAATTTCTGGTAGCGTGCCCCTAGAAAATAGCATGGTAATGACAAATGAAGTCATCACCATGGTTTTCACATGCTTTCTATATCCCAGTGCAGATGCAGTTAATAGCGCCGCTATTGCCCCATGTTAAGGGCTTGGTATATTGTGCACTGCACTAAACGACATTAGCTCATATTCTAAGTTTTGTACATAGGTCCTTTGTTGTGGCAATCCAAAGAAGGGTGAAAAAACTCAGTGCATATCTGTTGCCAGTTCAGCACGGTGAAAAAACGCCTTTGTAAGCCACATTACCATGACTGTCTCCCCTGGCAAATGTTCCACGGTTTGACCACTCTTTGAATAAAGACTTATTTTCTCCAGTCATGTAGCACAGTTTGTAAAAGCTCTCTGGCCCAGTTTGGTAGTCCACTCCCACATTCCTAACCTTGCTCCATGTCTCACCCTTCCCACACAGTGTTGTTACAGGTCCCAAGTGCCTTGGCTTTAGAACTCCTCCCCTCATTTGTATCTGGAGTCTCTCCTTGCTTGATCCTTGGAGTCTCTCTGTTCCATTATGCCTAGATGGCCCTGCTGTTGTGGGCGTCTGTGAGTCCTGAGCAATCATAGATTTTGGTTTTTGATGTCCTTAGTTTGGTGCTACCACTCTGCCCCTTTTGCTAGGAAGACCAAGGTAGTGTCTTTGTATCCTAGCCCTAGTGTCACAGCTTCTCCGTGAACACCAAGGGCCTTCTAGGTCACTGATTAACTACCGAGGCTGCAAAACTCTGCTTTCCTGAACTGCCTAACGGAGCAGATGATGGTGCGTTCCAGCCTGGATCCACTACACTTTGTGACCCTTGAAACTTTGCCACCTGCAGAATGTTGCTATTCTAGGCCACAGGCCTCAGCGACATCTGTGGAAATACAGGCCTGGCCTGGAACTTTCTCTATTCCCAAACTGCAGGGACCTCAGGGTGCCTGCTTTGCCACTGCATTTTTCTGAAGGTGATAATATCAATTTACTGGTTGCCTTAAACAATACCTCTAAGTTGTATTTATTCCTCCCAGGATAATGAAATCCTTTCTCCCTACCAATCATCTTTCCTCTAAGGAAAATAATTCTAGTTTTAGACACTCATTCAGCATACAAAAGCCTTTGTGTCCCCTTTACTATCTAAGTGCCCCTTTTTTGGAACGTTTTCCAACATTTGAGTGGTCAGAAAAAGGTCTTATGTACTATGGAGGGAAGACAGCTTTTTTTGTAATTTCCACTAAAGCAGCATCGTTGCTGTGTTAGTCCACCTGAATGCACAGAAATAAAGATTAACAATTAGAAACAAGGTGATGCCTTTTTCTGGATTGACAATACATTTCTCAGTAACATAGTAACATACGGGTTGATACAGTAAAATTCGCGGGAGAGCCGGTGCTCCGAGGCGAGCGCCCGCTCTTCCAACGCACGCCCAGGCCACTCTCCTGGGCTCGCGATCCAGTATGCAAATGAGGGCCCGCGGTAAAAGGAGGCGCTAGGGACACCAGCGCCTCCTTTTTGACTGGAGTGGCAGCTGTCAGGGGGTTTGACAGCCGACACTCAATTTTACCGCCGTCGGTTCTTGAACCCGCTGACAGCCACGGGTTGGTAAAACGGATGCTGGCATAATTGAGCGTCCTTCTTTCAACCAATGGGCCGCTGGCCGATTCAAACATTTTTTTTTTAATTTTTGATTTTTTTTAAAATTTTGAGGCCTCCGACTTAATATTGCTATGATATTAAGTCGGAGGGTATACAGAAAAGCAGTTTTTTTCTGCTTTTCTGTACACTTTCCCTGTGCTGGCAGAAATTAATGCCAGCCTTTCGGCAGGCGTTAATTTCTAAAAGTAAAATGTGCAGCTTGGCCGCACATTTTACTTTCTGAATCGCGAGAGAATAACTAATAGGGCCATCAACATGCATCTGCATGTTGCGGGCACTATTAGTTTTGGGGGGGGGGAGGGGGGGTTGGCCGCGCGTTTTTGACACGCTATTACCCCTTACTGTATAAGGGGTAAAAATAGCGTGTCAAAAATGCGCGGCCAAACGCGGGCTAACAGTGAGCTCTGCCGGAGCACACTGTACCGTATTGGCCTGATAGTAAATGACGGAAGATAAAGACCAATGGTTCATCAAATCTGCCCAGCAAATTGCTTATGGTAGTAACTGCTGCTCTGGGCATGTTACCCCTTTACCTTCTGTTAAGACAAGTAACTGCTGCTCTGTGCAGTTTAATCTGTCCTTCCCATGCAGAAATGTTAAACCTAACCTTAGTTCTTCATTCCTATCCTCTAGCCTCTAAAGATCCGCAGTGTTTATCCCATGCCCTCTTTGAATTCCAGTGCTGTTCTCATCTTCACCACATTTTCCAGGAGGGCATTCCAGGCATCCACCACTCTCTCTCTGAAGAAATATTTTCTGATGTTGGTTCTCAATCAACCCTCCCTGGAGTTTCATATCATGACCTTAGTTGTAGTTTCCTTTCCAACCTAAAAGGTCTGAAGTTTGTGCATCATTAACCTTTTCAGGTATCTGAATATCTTTCCTGCGCCTCCTCTCCTCCAGGATATGCATAAATCCTTCTCCTCTCCCCACAGGTCTTCCAGTACAGACCTAACATCATTTTGGTCACCCTTCTCTGGAATGCCTTCAACCTCTTTCCTTTTGGAGATATGATCTTCAGAAGTGAGCATAGTATTCCAGGTGAGGCTACACCAAAGACCTGTACAAGGACATTAACTCCTCTTTTATCCTGCTGATTATTCCTCTCTCTATTCAGCCCAGCATCCCTCTGGATTTAGTTACTGACTTGCCACATTGCTTCATTGCCTTCGGATCTCCAGACACAATCTCCACAAAGTCCCTCTTTTGCTCCATGTATAATAGTATTTCACCCCCAATCACATATAACTCTTTGGGATTACTGCACCCCAAATGCATGACTCTGCACTTCTTGGCACTGAATCCCAGCTCTCAAAACCTTTTATTTCTTAAACTGTATGTAAATCATATGTAGGACCATCATAATATGTAGGACCATCATAATAAGCACTCCCAGTCACCTGACCTTCATTGCTTTAACTTTAATCATCGGTTCATAAATTATACATTTTTTGTGACTTTTTTTCTTTTTGCAAATAAATTTAATCCACTTATCTTAATGCTTGAATTCAAAGTCTGTTTTCATTAACCCGACATGCACCATGATTCGAGACTTATGTCTGCATCAGGGGATAAGAACTTTCAACCAATGTTTCATCTTGTAACATCTATAAAGAAACATAAATATTAATACTAAAATAGAATACAGCTTGTAGCCCAATAAATAACGGCCTACACTCATCACACATATTGATCGTCTTTCATGGGTTCGATTCTCTCCTGAAGTAAATCTTACTTCTTATAACCTGAATAATTTTGACACTGCACCAGTCAGAAAATTACCTAGATAATAACAACATCAGTGTCCAGAATCATATGTTCTATGATTTTACCAATCAGAAAATATTTTAGCGATGAAATAATCGGTGTCCAGGGACCTAAATTCTTACTATCAATCCAATTAGAATTAGAATTAAAATATTGTAACAAATTGGATGATGACATCATTGGTAACCAGGTCCATTCTTTAAATAAGAGAATACCATTCAATCTCAGTATTTAGTCACCGAGGAGTAGTGGAATCTAAAGTGTAAATCCAAAATTGCTCTCTGTAATTAATCTGGCATCCATTTTCTCTCCTCGGGGGTGAAGGAGGGATATATTCAATTATCCACAATTGTAAATCTGTAAATCTATGTGACAATTCTACACAATGAGCAGCTATTAGTGCATATAGGGGCAGATTTTCAAAGACCTACGTGCGTAAATCCAGGAAGATTTATGTGAGTAGGGAGGTTACGCGGGCCGGGCCTATTTTCAAAAGGCCCAGCGGCATGCGAAAAGCCCTGGGACACATATAAGTCCCGGGGCTTGAAAAAAGGGGCAGGGCGTGGGCGGGGCATAGGCGGTTACGCCTGCCTCTGGCAGGCATAACTTCTGTGATAAAGGTATGGGGGTTTTTCTTTTCGGGCTGGGGGGCGGAACAGGTAGAGGAAGGGAGGGGAAGGTGGGAGGAAGGTGGGGGGGAAAGGAAAGTTCCCTCCGAGGCTGCTCCGATTTCAGAGCGGCCTTGGAGGGAACGGGGAAAGCCAGCTGGTCTCCCTGAGGGCTCAGCGTGCGCAAGGTGCACTAGTGTGCACCCCCTTGCACGCACCAACCCCTGATTTTATAACATGTTGTGCGCGCTGAGTTGCGCGCATAAATGTATGCCCACGTGTATGTTTTAAAATCTGCCCCGTAATTTCTTTGTTTGAATGCAGCTTTTATGTTCCATCAAATGAGATTTTACCATTTTCTTAGTTCATCTCACATATATTAAATCACATGGATATTTAAAATGGCATAAACCACATTTTTGGATGTACAATTCATCTTGGCCCACAACTCATACATACATCCAGACCTCAGGTTTTGCCAAGTTGTTAAACTAAGCGTAGTTCTACACATAGATTAGATACCACATGGCCCATGTCCTTTCACTTGATCTCTTTCTTCAGACTTGGGAGGTAAAAAGGATCTAACTAATAAATCTCTCAGGTTTTTGCTTCTTGTGTAGGTTATCAATGATTGTTCTTGAAATATCTCATGGACTTGCAGTATCTGCCAATGTCTGTGCCATATTAATGCTATTCTATGCGCTTTATCAGATTATCTTAATGTACAGATAAGATGATTTTCAGATGATTTTGCACTTCCAAAGGAAGCCATTGATATTCAGCATTGGGGGCCCTTTTATATGCTGGCTTTATAACTTGCAAAGGATAGTCTCTTTGTAATAATTTGTCCCGGGCTTGTAGGAAGAAATAATTTTTCTTTGAACATATCCTCTGTTCTTAACCAGAGGCAGATCCAGACTAGCTGGCAGTGCCGAGAAAGGAATAGCTTCCAATAGTAAACCCAGTGAAAGAGATGAGCCTCACACTGAACAGAAATACAGCAAGAGCTCTTCACTCCTCAAAAACTCAACTCAAATGCCACACTTCATTTACCTCTAACCCCCACATGAATGGAAGAGGTCCAGCCATCTTAGTCATCCTCAGAGGGGAGGTGCTGATAGGATGGTATCTCCCTCTCTGCTGTTACCTACATGAGCAAGAATCTAGGACCATTTAGTGGGTGACCAGTAGGTCCCCACATTTTAAATAGGTTTTATTATGAGTTTTTACCTCTGTAGTCAGCTTCTTTTCAAATTTTCTTTTAGCCTACCTTACCAATGTTTTACATCTAACTTGTCGATGCTTATGCTTTCTCTTATTTTTTTTTTTTCAGATAGATCATTTTTCCAATTTTTGAAAGAATTTCTTTGGGCTAAAATAGTTTCTTTCACCTAAACTTTTAACCATGCTGGCAGTCATTTGGCCTTCCTTTCATCTTTTCTAATGGATGGAATACATCTGGTCTGGGTTTCCAAGATGCTATTTTCAAACACTATCCATCCTGCTGTAAACTCTTTATATTTATAGCTGTACCTTTTTGGTTTTTTCTGTTTTCCAAATTTATCAATAATGCCCATTTGACAATTAAATGCTAGAGCTGTAGATTTATTTAATTTCTATCCTCTAGTCATTAACTCAAATTTGATTGCATTACGATCACTGTTACTGAGTATCCCCATTACTCATAATAAATCCTGGCTCTTCTTGTCATCAGTTCCTGGACTAGCTGCTCCATGAAGCAGTCATTTATTTCATCTAGAAATTTTACCTCCCTAGCATGCCTTGATTCACCATTTACCTAGCCAATATTGGGGTAATTGAAATCTATTATTATTATTGTGTTGCCAAATTTTTGTTTCCCTAATGTCTCTTAGCATTTCATCATCTGCTGTTCATTTTGACCAGGTGGATGGTAGTATAACCCCTCCACTATACTCCTCTCTATCATATACAAAATTCTATTTAGTATCCTGCAGGATCTTTATCCTGTTGGACTCTATGCCATCCCTAACATAAGGTGCCATAGCCCCACCAAGTTGATCTATTATCTCACTGCAATATAGCTTGTATCCTTGTATACTGTAGCTCTGTCTCATTGGTTATCCTCATTCCACCAGGTCTCTGAGATGCCAGTTAAGTCTACCTCTTCATTCAGTGCTATAAATTCTAAATCTCCCATCTTACTTCTTAGATTTCTTGCATTAGTATATATACATTTCAAGGTATGTTTTTTATTTGTATCTACAACTTTTTTAGCAATTGACAGGGGTAATTTGGAATCTTTTAACTCAATCTGTTTTTACTTATAGGCACATGGGCTATATTTGCTTTTATTGGAATCTCTCTATTTGAATGCCCTAATTCCCCTGTTATGTTAATATCCTTTGAAGATTCCTCCCTCTGAGCCATGTACTGCTGAGTCACTGTCGGCTTTCCCCCATGTTATAGTTTAAAACCTGCTCTATTGACTTCCAGTGATGCAGCGGAGAAGACCAGATGCAGGGGTTTGCCATTCCCTCAGTGTTCCACAAACTTTTTAAAATAAAAAGCTGTGAATTCAAATGTGAGCTAAAATGAAATAAAGAACTGAAGAGAGGAAAAATCCTGGTAGGTGTGTGTAAGCTGCAGAGCTGGAGTAGTCACAAATTATGACCATAAAAACCCTGCAAAGTGCTCAAGGAAAACCAGAGACAGCAGATAAGAAAATGGTAGAGAACGGTGACAATAGGAAGCTAGTGGCATTTTTTTCTGATGTAATGCTGCAGCAAATCTCTAAAAGTGTGTCGGCAGCACTAGATGACCAGCTTAATAAATTACATTCTGAAATAGAGGAGCTAAAAGAGAGCTTCAAATTGCATACAAACCGGTTGGATGAAGTGGAACAACGAGTTGCGATTGAGGAGTTTGAGATGGAGCAGGTAAACTGATCAATCCAAGAACTGCAACAAATTTACCAAGCCCTCAGCAAAAAAAGTCGAGGATTTGGAAAACAGAAGTAGGAGGAATAATATCCCAATCTTGGAAGTGCCTGCGTCAGTGAAGGATGAAGATCTTGTAGATTTGCTGGAAAAATGGCTGCCAGACAAGCTAGGCCTGCAGTTGCAGGATGGCTTCTCCTGCTGCGAGCATGCTCATAAGATCATCAGCATCAGATAGGACGAGACAGACAGTTCAAGACCAGTAATTGTCAGAATCCTCAATTGGGCCTCACAAGGTAGATCTTCTGAGAGCGTGTCATAAAGCGAAGGCCCTAGAGTAAAAGGGAGGAAAGTTGTTAATTTTTAATGGTTAGTCCTCATGTGTTGTGGCTCAGAGGAAGAAAATGGTGCCGGTGTGTACTGAATGTATGAAAAAGGGATGCGGTTCACATTGCTCTTCCCTGCGAAACTAAAAGTATTCCATCAAGGTTGCAGCCTATTCTTTTCTTCTCCAGACAAAGTGAGAGCTTTTGTGGCCAGAGTGTGCAGGGATGAAGGTGTCCGCGAATGGTAGGCCTCTCAGTCATGCTGAACCATCTAACAAGATTACATCACAGCTGGTTATTTTTGCCACAGAAAGCTGTAAGAGATATGACTTGTGACTACTTATGGGCTTAGCCTCCGACTGAGGTTTTGCTTTGGAGTTAATACCTGACCGACATGTGGTCTCTATCATTTCTCTGTACGGAGCTTGATATTGCAACAAATATTTTACTTTATGGATTTATGCATCTTCAGTGGTTTATATATGTGATTTCATTTTTAGTTTCTACTTTATCCTACTAATAGTTCTGAATTTTGAAAGCTGGTCCCGTTGAGCATTTTTGGATTTTTTTCATGTGCTCAGTGCTGGGCAGGATTTGCCTGGAACCCCTGGAATGCTGCATTTTTGGTGCCTTTATGTTTTGTCTTAATTGCTTTGATACTCTCATAGAGAGGCAGAACTGTTCTTCCAAATCTTTGCTTTAGCACAGATGGAACACTTTTTCTATTTTAATATTTTTGTTGAGACAGAAAGTCGAAAGAAGTACTGAGTTTTTATGGCTCCAGTTTCCTCTACAATTTTTGTTCTTTTTGGATATTAGACCACTGTTTTATTAGCTTCATGTTTTCTACGTAGTGGGCGGATAAGCTCTGTGTACCTAGTGGGTCCATCAGGCTTTTGTGTTTATTTTTACTTTTCCCTTTTTGTTTTTTCTCTCTTGCTTTATTTGCAAGCCTGTCAGCTGTGGCATATCTCTCCACCGTGGTTCTGTTTTGGTCAGGTATTTTTGCTGAGCGTACCCAATGTAAAAGAGGGGGGAGGCTGCAACATGTGGCAAATGGAATCAACATTTTTTGTACAAGAACTGAGTTTAATCAATCAGGCTTATGTTTTTTGTTTCTTATGTGTCTGTTGATACCACAGGAAGTTATAAAACCTGATGTTCAGCAGCATTGCGTTCACTTACATGTTACAGGTGCCACACTGCACGGGCACACCTCTGCAGGGGGAAATGGTGATGGAGGATGATATGTAGTGTATGTGTGTGGTATGAATGGGGGAGATATGTTTGGAATTGTGTATAAGGGAGGGATGGGGGTCCATTGAAGAAACTGGCACTAGTCAGGAATGCTAATAAGGCCATATATGCTATCAAGGTGGGTTACCGAGGGCTGGGGTTAGGCACACTGTTTATGGATTCATGGTTTAAAGTGTACTATGATACAATCTTTGAGTCTAGTAATCAGTAAGGTAAATATAGCTTCATTGAATGTGAATGGTATTCACGCTCCAATAAAGTGTAAAAAACTATTTACGATATTCCATAGATTGAAAGCTCAAGTTATATTCTTGTAGGAGATCCATCTTAATGATTCAGAACATACTAAGCTGAGGAGGGAATGGTTGGCCAATGTTTTTTTCCTTCCTTTTCTAGTCGACAGCGTGAAGTGGCCACACTATTTCACAAACAACCTCCTTTTATCTTGGACAAATGTGTGCAAGATGAGGAAGGGCATTTTATCATAGTAGCAGGCACTTTGGGCAAAAGCTTGCAGTTTGTAACATCTATGTCCCTAATGTATATTCCCAGGGGTTTTTGGTTTTTTTTGAGAGAATAGTGGGAAGCATGTTGCTTTTATCCAAGTATCAACCCTTGTAGGTGGAGATTTTAACATAGTAGCTGACAATATTTTGGACTTTAATCCTGCGAGAGCAGACAGGATGGAGATGCATCAAAAAGGGTGAATTATATATGCTCAGAACTAGGACTCTTAGATATATCTGGCGAGTTCTTTATCCGGGAGAAAAAAACTTTACAATTTATTCACAATCACACAATTGCTATTCCAGGCTGGATTATTTATTACTTCCTGAAGCTTTGTTTCCCTTAACTATGTCAGCTAAGATAGGTATCTTTTTGGTATCTGACCATGCCCCTGTGACTGTATCATTAGAATTGGCTGCTGCTCCTGTCAGTAGTGTGGGGTGGAGAATGAATCCAGATCTAAATCATGGCGAACACTTTGGGGAATATCTCCATGCCCATTGGAGGGGTGGGGGGGGGGGGGAGGATATATAGATATATAGAATATAATCAGCAATCCAAAATTTTTCCATCATTACCTTGGGAGGTGGGCAAGGCAGTCATGCGAGTGGCGATGATAGCTTATATCAGTAAACAGAACAAAATATGCAATAAGGAAATATTACAGCTTACAAAACTGATTCAGGATGCAAAACTAACTCACAAAAAGGGGCTTTCATAACAATAAAGGTTTAATTTAGAGGAAGCTAAGACGACACTAGATAGCTTACTTTTTCAAAGAGCTGAAAAACCATTGCGTTACTATAAATATAAATTTTACAAGTATGGGAATAAGATGGGGAAAATGATGGCTAATTTAGTTAAAGTTCTTATATTACAGGAATTAAGGTTAAGGGAGGGAAAATAGTCAATGCTTTGGATAACCCACAGATTTGTATAGTTCTTTCAGGAACACTATGCTCAAAAGGAGGAAGATAGGCAAAGTAGGGCTTCCTTTTTCAGGATATACATATTCCACTTTTACTGGATTTGCAGATTGAAGTGCTGAATTGACCAATTATGTACTCCAAAATTTATGGAGCGATTCAGAGGTTAAAACTTGGGAAGGCACCTGGCCTAGATGGCACCCTTTCTTCCACATTAACACGGTTCTATGATAATATCCTGTTGCGGAGGTATGTATCTCCTGACATGAACTAGTCTTTGATTGTAATACTACATAAAAAAGGAAGAGATGCCTTAAATATAGGCTTTTATAGGCCAATCTCTCTAATAAATATAGATATCAAGCTGCTTGCAAGTATCATCACTGCCCATATGAGTATAGTGGTACCCTACTTAGTACAGCCTGATCAAACAGGATTTGTTAAGGGCTGTTACGAGGTCAGGAATGTGAGGCAAGCCCCTTGGATGGACATATGATATTAAGCCTAGATGCAGAAAAGCCATTTGATTCTCTGATCAGTGGTCTTGTCTGAACTGGCTGCACATTCTGTATAGTAACCCAGCTGCAAAGGTGTTGGTAAATGGACAAGCTTATTTGCCTTTTTGGCTGCATGGAGGTCGGAGTATGCCAGGGTTGTCCCCTTTCTTCCATCCTTTTTATATTAGCAATTGTACTGCTCACAATTAAATTGAGACATCTTGCAGAGTTTTCAAGGCTACAACTTGGAGAGCAAACTTTATAAATTTTACTATTTACAGTTGACATTGTGCTTTTTGTCGGCAATGCATTTTCTGAGGTAGGAGTTATCAAAGATATTTTTTCAAACTTTCAAACATTCCCGGTCCTAAAAATAAATTTCAAAAAGTCTGAAGCTCTACCTAGACAGTTCTCTTCAGTCTACCTAGACAGTTCTCTTCAGTAGAGGTAGGTTGGACCTTTCCCTTTTCAGTGGGCAGAGGACAAGATTAAGAACTTGGGGGTGTACATCCCAAAAGTTCTCAAACAGTTATATACCCTGAATATTGAACGTTTCATATCTCAGAGTCATAACTGCGTGTGTGATGGAACTTGCCACTTTCCTTTATGGGCCGGTGAGGCCTAGTAAAAATGATAATTTTTGCACTGGGTGCATACATATAGCCTCTCACCAACTGATAGACAATCATGTGGCACTCGGTGCAAAAAACTGGATGGCTCCATCTTGTAAGAAATGCAATCCTCCCTAACACAGGAAAATAGAAACTTTGATTCATTCCCCTTCATTACTTATTATATAGATACACATCATGCACAGGTGAATTGAAAAGCATTCTGTATTATAATACAGTACATGTGTAGTATATCTCAAACCACAATATCTGCTTCAAATTATCAGGGGCAATTTTCAGTAAGATTTGCTGGTACTTTTGTACTGCCTAACTTTAGTGAATGTTCAGTGAGATCTTATCTAGGTAGTTTCTTTTTGAACATTCACTGAAGCTTTCATGGGTAGAAAAGTACCTGTAGACTGCACCTGCTGAATCTGAGGCCTGGGTAGGGCAGGAAAAATATTCATGTACATTTCAAAACTGCATATATGGGTCTAGTTTCCTCCCTTGACCAGGGCTTAATTTGTAGACAGAAAGGAAGTGGAGCTGTGAAGGGGGTGAGATGGGTGGGGGCCAGGGCCAGGTGAGAAAACTCTCTCTCTCTCTCTCTCACACACACACACACACACACACACACACACACACAAACACAAACATACCCAAATTAAAGCCATATGGCTGCTTTGTCCAAGGTAAGCAGCTCTGCTTCCAAATCCAGGGGGCCAAAAGTAACCCATGCAACTATTGGGTCTGTTCTGTTCAGAACTGATATGTACTGCTGGCTCTGCTCTGCTTTCCTGGGTCCCCCAAAAAAGGTGGCAGAATGCCGTTCTGGGTTGTGGACACAAAAAGGGGCTGAATTAGCACAAGTTTGAAAGTTGTGAATGGTAGTGACATTCATCAAGACCAGCGTTGAAACCGTGATAATTGGCATCGCTGCTCACAACTTTCGAACTTGTGCTAATTCAAACCTTTTTTTTTGTGTCTGTTCTTTGCTCTGCAATGTCTGCTTCAGTACCACCCCTTCTTCTTCTGTTCCCTCCAATACAGGAGGAAGAGCTGAGAGAGGGGGAAACGAGAGGGGAGGGGCTGAATTAGTGTTAGTGTTTGCGGTAGTTGTGGGTGGATCCTTGGGCCGGTGGCAGATGACCACGCTCCCGGGGGAAGATCCCGAGAGGGACCACTGGTCAGGCTCAGAGTATGGAGACAGACACACACTTGTTCTTTTATTATGCAGTATATGGAACCACCAGAGGTGGCAGTAGTGAGCTGGAATGCCCGGCTGGGCTGTAATCCCTCAGATACTGAAACAGCGATCCTGGATAACTGAGCTGTAGAGAAACTGAATATAGTGAGTAGGCAGGGTATGCAGAGTTCAGGAACAGAACCTTGATGGTAACACTCACACAATAGACTCTTAGAAGCAGCCCAGGAGCTGGAAAGAAGTAGGCCCTTGAGGAGTGAGTACCTGGTTCCAGGGAACGCTCTGAGAGAGAGATGGTAACTCACTGGTGATGTAGGCAGCGATGACTTCCTGGCAGAAGTTGTATTCAGTAGCAAGTCCGGGTACGTGGGCCCTCAAGGAGCGAGTACCGGTTCCAGACTGCGATCTGAAAAGCAAAGAACAAGCGAGGCCCCCGAGGAGCAGGTACCCCTGGTAAGTCTGAGGAGGCAGAGTAGCAAGGTATGTGGAGAGCGAATCCCATCCGCCGATACCTGGAGGAAAGCCCATGTAGAACCTAGTCCTTGCTAACTCGATTAGTTAGCGATTTCAGAGACCTTAAATATCCGGTGGAGATGATGTCACCTCATGGGGACGCCCCTGAGGTTTGCGCCACTGCTGGTACCTGAGTCGGGGCTGCGCCGCGCGCGCGCCCTTAGGCTGCTGGAAAACATGGTGGAGTGCGGCGTCTAGCCAGTCCGGGGACGTCGGCGGAGAATGGCACAATGATGCCGCAGCAGTCAAACTTCCAACAGGCAAAGAGGGAGTCGCCAAAGAGGTAAGGTGGGCGTAATGGAGACGTCGGGCAGCGACGGTCGCAACAATTAGAGAGCAGTTCTTTTCTCTGTGTGCTTCAGGCTCAGCTCCTCTTCTTCTCTTCCTTGCAGGGCTGGGGTAGAACACCCCTGCTGCTCTGCTTCTTAAGCTTGAAGGGAAATGCCAGAACAGTGGTCCACCCCATTCCCCCACAAATTAAGCCTTACCCCTGCCCTAACGCCACCTCATGACATGTCCATGTGGTTATGTTACAGTCAACTCGTAGAACTAAACAGATATTTCAGCCACGCTGCATGGGGTGTTTTTCAAACCCTTTGACCTAGCTGCTCTAACTCCTTACTTAGCAGGTGAAATCCTTCTAGAAATTTCCTTCTTCATAAGCTGAATTTGTTCTGACTTTACTGGCATCACCCTTGCGAGTGACAGCTTGGAACTCTCACCACTAATGGAACTTTGCCTGTTATTTTAGTGCGGTGGTTCCCAAACCTGTCCTGGAGGACCCCCCAGCCTGTCGGGTTTTCAGGATATCCACAATGAATATGCATGAGGTAAATTTGTGTGCACTGCCTCCATAGCATGCACATTATATCTCAGGCATATTCATTGTGGATATCCTGAAAACCCAACTGGTTGAGGGTCCCCCGGGACAGGTTTGGGAACCTTTTCTCTAGCATGGTGTTGATCAAGCAGAATTGGCCGCTCTGCCTCTTAACTTTACTTTCTTTACAATGAATATGAAAAATACAGATGGGAAAGGAAGAATGAGCTTATCAAAATATATTTGTTATTCCACTCACCCCATTCCCTTATATAGGGAACTGTATAATGCTACCCAGTCTGTATGTATGACACAATAAAGCTGCAGTGGCATGAAAAAACTTTTTTAACTATTGGAAAAGTTGTATTATGTAAGAAGAAAGCTATCTCCTCATTAATCTGAGGCAGAAACATGAGACAAGTTACTAGATAGACACGGACCATGTATATCATGGCCATCTCCCTGGAATATCACATAGCTGTGACCAGTGCTCCCTCCAAGGAGTGACTGGGTGAGTGCAAATTTTTTTTTCGTGTGAGCAACCATTTTTTTTTACACCAACAGTTTTTGAGCATCAGTATTTGCATTGCATTTCTGTATATAGCACAAAGGAAAATGTATGTGAGCCTGTGACCCATGCTCTTTCTTTGCACATAAATAAACTGTATACAAGTCAAAGAGATGCAGTTAAGGTGTTATTTTTCCCAATAATAGGAATATAGTGACAGGAAACAGGGAACCAAGAAAAATGCACTGCGTATCAGGAAATTCATTATAACAGGGCCCCCAGTAAAATAATTCTTTTGTATTTGGCCGTGCCTGACTGTTTTAGTGCTTTTGCAGAAGTACTCATAGGCCTACCTTACCATGGCTGCCAGGCAAACAGAGTTATGCAGCGGACATTGATCGTCCTCAGTGAGAAATGAAAGAGTAAAATCTAAGAACAGAGAAGGGCCACCATCTAGTTGAGCACGTGGAAGAAAAACGAGCAACTTCTTAACAGACACTTTTAAAAGGTCTCTTGTAAAGCAAATACTCAGAGACCCAGGATCTGGATTAAGGGGGTCACTTTTTCCACATTAAGTGTTGGAAAGGCAAAACCAGGATACATAACTTGGAAATTATAAAAGGAAGTAAATCCATCAAAGATAATCCACTTGGGAATACAAATAGGCAGAGGGCTGAAGAAACACAAAGAAATCCAGATTGGGAAAGAATCTGCCGATGAGTGACAATATGCAGGCAAGCAAAGGCAACATAAAAATGTTAAGGAGGGGAGGGGAGAAATCAGCAAATGTGATTTGTAGGAGACTGGTCAGGAAAACAAAATCAATGTAAATTAATTTGGGCTTGTGAGGATTTGGAGGGGTTTTTTTTTTTAAACCAATGGAGAAAAGGGAACCTCTGAGCAGATCAGTAAAGCGGCCTTCTTTTTAACAGAATCAATTCTGCATGGTTACCATTTTTTTTTTTTTTTTTGTAAAAGAGTCTTCTCAGGCTTTGGATAAAATCAGGAGCTGACCTAGTGTTTCTGAAATATGTGCTGTAGGTTTTATGGCTCAGAATTCAAAATTAACTAAATTCCTGGAAACCAGAAGTATAGAAAATTAGTTATTCACGACATGCATGCGAGATTTGGGATTCAGTATTTTAAAGAATATATTTTTGACAGGGTAGCAAAAAAAAAAAAATCTGTCTATACAAGAACTGTATAACCGAAACCATTTTATTTTTTATGGACACGCTTTCTCAGGTTAAAATGTCTATTATAGGTTTGTGTATTTCTATCTATATGCAAAAGAATGCAGCAGAAAAGCACTATAGAGAGCCGACAGACAGACAGACAGACAGACAGACAGTGACAAAGACTTATTCTGTACCCTGTCAAAAGGGCAGTGCATTTCTTTCAGCTCCATAATCTCCGGTTTTTAAAGGTAAACTATGACAATATTCTGTACCTGCCCTTGCCGGGAAGCTCTCGCTTTCATTTTAGGTTATGAAATCCAAAGCGCATCTTTCAAAATCAGGCGATTTGATGCTGAGGTTACCCAAACCCAGAGAGGATACTGTTTTAACCCAATGTTTAGGGGACCGATTTCTTTACAAAACAAGGACAGGACAACTCAAGACTCGGACAGACACGGAGTTGTTCGGAATTTTCTGCCTCTTCAGTGAAGTTGGTGGAAGGAAATAGGTTACATAAAAGACCCCTCGCCCCATCCCCCCATTTGTTTTGGCTGTAAAATAAAATGCAAGAAGCCATGTTTTGTTGTGCCCGATGTGACAGTACAGTATGTGTCCTTCATCCGTGCCTAATTCTAATTGTCCCAATACTTTTTCATCAGTGCAAAGGACCTTTCAGATACAGATCTACACATTCCCCACTTCTCTTAGAAAAGATAATGCTGCAAGGGCTGACTCTTACCTTTCTGCACAGGGATAGGAGAGATTTTAAAGCCTCTGTGTTTCTTTGCGTTTGCATTTCGGAAAATGTACAATTGTAATCCTGACTTCTGATACAGAGACACGACAATTAAAAAAAAACAACCCTCCAAAAATAGAAACAAAAACAAGGAAATTAGAGTTTGCTTCGTCAGGGACGAAACTGGAATTAAGTGAACGGTTTAATGACAAGTTTAAGCTAGAAGAAATGATAATAATATATATAATATATATATAAAAAAAGGGGATTGAAATAGATTAAAAATAAATCTTGCCCATAAAGATCTTGAAGCGTACAAAATACCCAGCATAAAATACAATTATAGCGAACGATGCACACCTAAATGATTTTAATGATTAAGAATAAGTGGTTAATGATATACTTTTTCTTTTTGCTTTGTCACGGAACCTGATTAACCTTATTTTGCGGTCGTTGTTTTTAATTAGAAAAATTGCTCTGATGCAATATGAATCTCGCCACGATTCTCGGCTAAAGGATTTCTCCCCTCAGTTGCTCTAGAAGCTATTAAAAGGACGAGACATTGAACTCCCGGGCAAGTAACCTTCTTTTTACAGTTCAGTCCGTGAGGCTGCGGAGGAGGGAGGGTGAACTCTTGCACTACTTAAATGAATTGGTTTTCTAGAGTCTTCAAGTCATTACCAGTCCAACTCCAAAACGCTTCCAGCTCCGTTGCATAACTATTTCTGACAGATTTTGTGACGCCGCAGCGGCGCAGAGAAAGGGGGCATTTAGCAGACTCATTAATCAGGACCGTAGGGAGGAAGAGACAGAAAACGGGCCTCGGCTCCCCTCTCCTCCACCAGAACCTACTTGGCAGGCTGCCTCTCTGGGTGCCACTCACAGAGGCGCCCCGTTATTTCCTAGACCTTAGGAAGACAGCAAGCCCAGGGAAACCTGAACTCCCGGTACCCCCAAACCGAATCAATCAGTAGCCTGGCCCCGCAAACCGATGGTAACACTGCAGCTTCTCCCCACATACGATGAACCCCTATAATAAAGTTTTAGAATAAAGAGTATACCACGTGACAGCATCTGGGCGAGTTCCTGTCCCCAGGTCTATTAACAAAAAAAAAAAAACCCCTTCCAGCTCTGATAAAAAAAAGAAAACCAACAAAAAACAACTGGAAAAAAAAAAAAAAAAAAAAAGGAGAGGCAAATTGAAGTAGCGAGTCAGCCCCCAATGCTCAGCCACAGACGTTTTGCATTGTGGGAAGGCTGCAGGGAGCCTGCACAGAGGCATCGCGGGGGCTTCTGGCTTGGGTCCTTCCATTCAGAGAAACGTTTGGCGCGTCCGCCGGGAGAGCTGCGAATGGGCCCGGATTCCTCGGAGTGTAATGAAAATCTATAGTTTATATTGTACTGCGAAGCAGAAATAAAACTACCGAGTCAAGCATTGGATCCAGATGCTAGAGTAACAGTTTTATGCCCCATATGCTTCAAGTATATTAGATACATGCCTACACGCCAGATATATTGTATTATATTATCATATCATATATTAAAGAGAAATGTTAGTGGAAATGAAGTTATGACAGAATGATGACCTCCTGCTGTACTCGTAGTTTACAATGTTGAGGCATCTGCCAAAAATAAAGGTTAGGGCGGTGGCCAGTCCTTTAGTGGCAGAGCTGACTTGCTGGTTGCATTATTTATGTTCTGGCAAATGATAAGGATTCAAGAGTTAGTCTGGGGCACTGCTGCAGGCAGGGGTAGGGGGGCTTCTTGCAAGCTAAAAGCCTGGCTGCCCCCCCCCCCCCCCCGACTTCTCCTTTAAGAAATCAGCAGGTGGTCTTTTCACCATGGCATGGGGTGAGGGAGAGGGTGATGGTGGTGGTAGGGGCTCCATGTTTTCATGTGCCTGTAGCCTTTCTGGGCCGCCTTCTTTCTCACTGGTGACGTTTTCGCTTTTATGAGTACACTACTAGACCCTAACCTAGCATGGTGAGGGCGGGATTATTGCATTGTGTTATCTAACATTACCTTATATTGTGGCTCTTCTACCCTAATGTTGCTTGTTAATTATTTGCAGAAATGCCTTGCAGTTACAACAGTTATTAATGTGGTTTTAAAATACACTTTGGCACCAGCATTTTCTCCATTGAAAATAATAGGATGCTTGTCATTGATACATTTGGCACAAGGCTTGCATCTGAGGAAAGCTGGCACAAAGCAGAAGTCGGTGCTCAGTCCTCCATCCCCCAGATTCACGAAATGGAGGGGGCTCCTCTATAAAGTCTGGGGGTTAAAGCAGCCCAGCCCCCTGCTACTTAGCGCTGGCGTGGGCCAAAGCATTACATTTACAGAGGACCAATTCAGCTGGAAGGCATAGATTAATGATATCTAGTGTAATAGAGGTGTTATTAACATGGAGCTAGGGGCAGGCTAGGATGATAAATAACATTGATGGTGGCCTCAGCCTCACAGGTGAGAAATTGATGGGAAAATATGGACTATTTCCACCAAACTTTCCTTTTCTGTATAGTAAGGGGTGAATTTTCAAGTGGATCATTTTTATAGTTTTTGGGGTTTTTTTTAATAGGGTACATCTCAAACTCTGAAAAAAATGTTTGGTTTTTTTTCAAGTTGAGGACATTTTTAAAACTCTTGCAGCAGTGGGCAAAGGGGTCTAGGCTATTTTATTTTATATCTGCTTATGCAGCCTGCCTGCTTGGTTTACCTTGATTTTAATATTAAAACTAGTAAATACGGCCACCCATAGGCTTAAAGGAGTCCTGACAATCTCCTCTGTGCCCCAGGACCACCATTCCCATCCCCTTCAATATTATAGAGCAGGTGAAATGTCTGTAATAGCTCCCTATAAACCAGAATGAGTGATGAGGGATAAGTGACAGATAACAAATAGAAAGGAGGATTAAGTAATGTGATCAAATCACTATAAGCAACCTCTTGAAAATGAGGTTTCCTAGGCTATTGGAAATGGAATCAGTACGTTATCTTCTGGTGCTAACCAGTTATAAATGATCCCTAAAATCTAACTTACAAAATAGCCTCAAAGTTTTTTTTTGGAAATGAAATAAAAAATCTATATTTTGTTGTGGAATACTTAAGAGATGGCAAAAGGTTTCTGCCTTAACCAACAAGAGCACAACAGATGTGGCATTTATTCAACCAGAAGGAAGAGACTGCAGGAGAGGAAGTTAATTGTTCTCTTGCACCTAAAGGGGCCGATTCAATCCAATATGCTCAGAACGAGCACGCTGTTTAACCCGTGGTTGGGCATGGGTTTTTGGATGCGTGTCCACAATCCTTTATTCTATAAGGGGGTTAGTCCACCAAAATGCGCGTCCGACACCCCACGAAGCTAATAGCGCTCATCACATGCAAACGCATGTTGGTGAGCGCTATTAGCTGTTCTCCCCGATTGAAAAAAAAAAAAAGTGCCCCGACACGCACAATTTTACCCTCAGAAATTATCGCCTGCTCTGGCGATATTAAGTTGGAGGAACCAAAAGGACCAGAATGCTTAAAAAAAAAATAAATTAAAAAATAAAGTGTGCAGGTGGTCAGGTTAGGAAAAGGGACGCTCAATTAACGAGCGCCCATTTTCCTAACCCATGGCTGTGCACAGATTTGGAAGATGGAAGCTGGTAAAACTGAGCGTTCATTTTCCTAACCTGCTGACAGCCACCTCTCCTGGGCGCCCCCTGATGCCGAGGAGGCGCTAGAGGGGGAAATTTGTCCCTAGCGCCTCCTTGGCAGCACAACCCCTCATTTAAATATTCAATCATGCATCCAGGGGAGGGGTCTGGGTGCTCGTTGGGAAAGCGGGCGCTCAACACTGAGTGCCCGTTTTCTGCAGAGATTTATTGCATCAGCCCCAAAGTGAGCTGAGAACAAATGCACGTTTAGGTAAACGCTGCCTGTGGTTAAAGGATCCTGTCCTTGTTACGGAAAACAAAAGGAAAGCACTATGAGTGTTCAAGCGCTTGCCATTGCATGTCTTCCAGCATTAGAAATCCTGACAGATGGGGGGAGAAGGGCTGACCAGATCAATGGAAAGCTTGGGGAGAGGTACCCACAGGGGAGGGGGCACAGAACAGGGTACTTATTTCAAAAGAATTCCAAGCAGAAATGAACTAAAAATATATAGGGGACTGGGGTGGGTTTCATCCATAGATAGAAGAGGAGGAGGATAGTGAACCTGGTAGATGCCAAAGGATAAAGAGAAAGTTGGGGGGAGGGGAGGGTAGACAGTTGCCTGCAGTTAAATATGTGCCTTTAAGCTTCTCCTGGGCATGCCTTAGAGCACTGCTTTGGAATCAGAATCCTATTTTTGAGGGAAAGTCAGGGGGTAGCCATGACTAGCTGAAACCTAAGAGCAGGGGAGAGCCAGGAGATTATTTTTGCATTGGGGCAATTTAAGGATGCAAACGTGCCTTGTGAGAGTTTAGCACGTTGGGCTTTGACTGAGGCATGTGTGACCATTTCACACAAAGCATTCCACCTCCCTGCAACCCCCCCCCCTTTTTGCCCATTCTCACACACGCTTACATGTTCTGATATATTTCTTCTTGGTCATTGCCCCATTACTAAAGGCATCTTTAGCAGGCCGAGCACCCAGGGTCTAGATATGGTTCCGCCTCCTCTCTGAAACTGATCCTCTCTCAGGATGGCAGGTTGGATCTAATTTGTTTCTCTCTGTGCAACTGCCTTTGGCTTTGCCTTGGAAATTCGGTGTACAGTTGACATCAATCATGTCTCAAGTCTATGGAAAGGGATAAGGATAGAATATCAGAGAGGTGACCAAGCATGCCACATGATTCAAATCATCTCAACATTGATTAATTGGGTTCAATCTGAGGTTCTGAATCATAACAACTGTTGTTCCCCTTCACATAACATCAACAGTGCTTTAAAGAAAAAGTATCCATTTACACCATGCATGTCATGCATTAAAGACCATCAAGTCCCATTAAACATTTAAATGCTGGATGAGTTTTAGACAAACTCAATTTAGTCAAGATATGTTCAAAAGGTAATACAGGGAGTAGACACCAGCTCTTGGCCCCTCCACCCACCATATCCTTTTGCAGAAAACCTCTTTATAAAAACGTGTTTTGGATTTAGCCTTGACATACGGGAGGTTCTGTGCACTGATAAAAACTTCAGAAGGTGGAATACAAGCTGCTCAATTTATTAAAAAATACCTTTGGAAATCAAGGTCCCTTAAGTTGGCCTGAAATGTAAAACTTTCCTTCCAGGGTCTGCAGAATAGGGGGTTCTTTATAGCAGAAAGGGAGAGAGAGAAGGGGGCTCAGAGACTGACAAAGAAGGCTTCAGGCTTCTTAAAAGAAAAATGAGAGGGGAACTGTGCTTTTTCATAGTCTCGTTTCACAAGTTGCACTCTACAACTTTCTTTGACTCCCTAAACAGAGACTCGGACTTTCCATGAAGCTTCTTTTGCTATTTCAGTACAGATTAAATATTTGTTTGGCATATAGTTGACATCTATCTATCTATCTATCTATCTATCTATCTATCTATCTATCTATCTATCTGTCTATCTATCTGTCTGTCTGTCTGTCACTCCTGTACACGTGTAACTTTCAACTGATCTTAGTTCATTTTTTTATGCCAGAGGGCAATTTTCAAGACATTTACCCCTGTAAAATGATCGGACTGAAAATTGCTCTTCTGAAATGCAGCTAAAAGTAATGGCAGCTTCTATGGCGTGCTCACTTTTAGCTGTGGGGAAAAGAGACATTCACGTGGACGGGTTTAGGGCAGGGGAGAAATACAGGGCAAATATGCTTGATTTGCAAAGGTACCTGTCCTGTGCTATTTTGTCCCTTCCCTCTTCCACCCCTGCTGCCCTCATAAATAGCAGATGAGATGTACACAAATACTTTTAGCATGAGTACTTTTCACTTGCTTTCAAAGATAAACAATGTGGGAAGTTACTATGAAAATCTGCATAAAGTTCATGAGTTAAATCTGCCCTTATAGTTTGCAAGTACACAGGCTATTTGAAAATTGAATTGAATTGAATTTTGGATTTCTACTCTGCCTTTCATGGCTGGACAGCCACTTCAAAGTGGATTACAAAAAGTTGAAAGGCAGATTATAAAATTACAAACTGTGAAGGGTAGCTTTTTGGTACTAGGCCACTATAAGTGAAGGAAGATAGCTTTACGTTTCTTTCACTGGAAGAAAATGAGATCCAGAATCCCCCTGGGTGTGCGACTGGATCTCTGTAATTCCCTCCCACCTTCCCTGTGAGACCTTAATGATACCTGATAATGATATTCTGTCAACAGCTGAAAATCTGGCTCTTCAGCCAACTGAACATCACCCTAAAAATCTCATCCCAAAAGCCTCACATCAGGACTCAGACTGAAACGTCAGATAACTCATGTTCCATGCTTTCCTAGGGGCAAAGAACCATTGAACTTCAGCCATCAACATGGCTCTAAGCCATTTTCAGTAAAGAGACTTACTCAACCTGACTGATACATGGGGGTAAGCTGCATGGGGCAGCAGATACTACCATGGGAAACCTGTTGGGCAGACTGGATGGACCATCTTACCTTTTCTGCCATCATTTCTATTTCTGTATGTTCCCTCTTTGTTGTGTGCTTTCTTTTTGCAATAAGCTAACACATAAAGCTATCTTCCTTCACTTATAGTGACCCAGTACCAACTTAGCATTGATTGGGCCTCTCTTCAGTTGGCTAGCTGGGGTTCTGCTTGTCAGGAACAATGTTTGCTCCATGTCTGTCCTCCTGCTTGGTAGTTGAATAATGCACGTTCTACGATGCCTGACCTGCAGAATTTTCTGATGCAGAATTTGCTGATGTCTTCTGTCCCAAACTTACGGATGTGTTACCCTCACACAGGATTCTCAAATGGCTGATAAAACTTCTACCAGGGAAGTTGCCCCCCCCCCCCCCCCCCCCTCCCAGGCAGAGTTTATCCACTTTCTGAGCCTGAGACCGCTGCCATGTCTCAATATATTCAGGACAATCTTGCTAAGGGATTCATCCGGCCCTTGCAATCTCCCACCAGTGCTGGATTTTTCTTTGTGGCTAAGAAGGACGGGTCCCTTCAACTATGTATTGATTACCAGGGATTGAACAAGATTACTAAGAAGAACCGGTCCCCTTTACCACTGATGACAGAATTGTATGACAGGTTGTGAGGGGCACAATTCTTTACTAAATTGGATCTGCGGAGGGCATACAATTTAATTAGTATCAGAGAAGGCGATGAATGGCAAACAGCTTTCAACACCTGGGATGGCCATTACAAATTCTTGGTTATGACGTTTGGCCTCTGCAAAGCACCTGCAGTGTTCCAGATGATAGCAAATGAGATATTTCAAGACCTGCTCCACTCCCATGTGATTGTCTACCTGGATGATATTCTCATCCATTCCTATGGAACAGCACCGCTGTTATGTTAGGCAGGTGCTGCAATGACTCAGACGACATCAACTCTACACTAAATTGGAGAAATACATTTTCTACCAGAAAGAGCTCCCCTTCTTGGGGTACATTATTTCCTCAACTGGCCTTCACATGGATCCTGAGAAATTAAACATCATTCTTCACTGGCCTGATCTGGTGGGGCTTAAGGCCCTTTAGTGGTTCCTAGGCTTTTCCAATTATTACCACCTGTAGTTCCCAATTACTCTTCATTGGCGACACCACTGACTGCCCTCACCAAGAAAGGGGCGGACACTTGGAATTGGAATGAGGAAGCCTTCAGAGCCTTCAACTGTCTCATTCAAGAGTTCACTTGCATTCCATGTCTCCGCCATCCACACCCTACCAAACCCTTTATTGTTGAGGTTTACGCCTTGACATTAGGGGTAGGAGCCATCCTGCTACAGTGCAGTCCTTATGGCGATTTTGTAATCTGCACTTTCTTTTCAAAAAAATTCTCCCCAGCGGAGAGGAATTATTCCATCAGGGATCGTGAACTTCTAGCAATTAAACTCACCCTTGAAGAGTGGCGCCACTTGTTAGCAGTGCTTGGTATCCAGTAACAATTTACATAGATCATGAAAATCTGGAATATTCGGTACAAGCTCAAAAGCTGAATGCATTGGTCTCTATTTTTCAACCAGTTCAATTTTGAACTGAGGTATTGGGCAGCAGGGAAGAATCAGCGTGCTGATGCCCTATCTTGTTTGTTTGAAGATAATAACCTTCTGGAACCCTCACGGCCCATTATTGATCCAGCAAAAATTAATTTGGCTGCTGCCTAGGCTGTGCCTCCAGGGAATACTGTGGTCCCACTTTGTCTCCGAGAATGGGTACTGACATCCAGGTTTTGCTAGGGCCTATTAACTACTTACCCATTACTATTGGTGGCCCCAAGTTTGACAAGACCTGAAATCTTACATAGAGTCTTGTCAGACTTGTGCGGTGTTGCTTCCGTCGCTGCTCGACGCCCTCACTCCGCCCTCTTTACCTCTGTGGTGACTCCCTCTGGGTCTGATGGACGGCTGGCTGCCGTGGCGTCTCCATGCCGTCTCCCTCCGGCGTCCCCGGACTGGCTCGACGTTGCAGATCCGCCATGTTGCCTGATGACCTAGGGCTCGCTCGCGCGCGTGCTCTGATTGAAGTACCAGCAAGGGCGTGAACCTCAGAGGCGTCCCCTGAGATGACGTCATCTGCTTCCAATATTTAAAGGTCTCTAATTCACTATCTAACTGAGTTAGCAAGGAGAGGATTCGGATACAGATTCGGCTACATTTCCCCCAAGCTACTCTGCCTTCTCAGACTTACCAAAGGTACCCGCTCCTCAGGGCCCTCGCTCTTTTCTTTACTTTCAGATTACAGATAGGAACCGGTACTCGCTCCTCGAGGGCCCATGTTCCTGGATACTCTGAAGATTCTCTACCGCCTGGAAGGTATTGCTGCTACAAACAATTGTGAGTTACCATCGCTCTCTCAGAGCTTTCCCTGGAATCTCGTACTTGCTCCTCGAGGGCCTAAACCTTTCCAACTCCTGAGCTTCGTTGAGACCTTATGTGAGTTTTATCATCTAGTTCTGTTCATGAACCTTGTCTACACTGCCTACTCACTTTCTACAGTTTCTCAACAGCTCAGCCATCCTGGATCGAGGTTCCAGTGCTTGAGGGACTAAAGCCCTGCCAGGCATATCAACTCACTACTGCCACCTCTGGTGGTTTCCAAAAACCTGTCTAATAAAAGAACTAATGTGTGTCTGTCTCCATACTCAAGCCTAGTCAGTAGTCCCTCTCGGGATATCCTCCTGGGGGCGTGGTCATCTGCCACTGGCCCAGGGATTCACCACTACTATCTCAGATTCATAACAGATTGCTAACTCCTCATGGAGAACCCTAACAGATTGCTAACTCCCAGCATAGCGGAATATACAGAATCTGAGACACTACAAGATAGCTGACTCCTCCTTCTTAGGAGCCATTCATTCAGATTGCTCCTCCTACTAACGCCCAGCTTTCTTACAAATTTATATCAGATTGCTAACTCCCTAGCAGATTCTCAACAGATTTATAACATGCGGTGTTCAAGACTCCCAGAGGTCAGCCCTAGGGATTACTTCAGCCCTTACCAGCTCTTAAGCGTTCTTGGACCCACATAGTTACAGATTTCATCACCGACCTTCTGCCATCAGCAGGCAATACCACCATCTGGGTGATCATGAACAGATTTTCGAAGATTGCTCATTTTGTTCCTCTCCCAAGACTACCGTCAGTTCCTGAATTAGCTCAGTTTTTCATCCAGCATGTCTTTCGACTACATGGTCTCCCTAACCATATTTTATCAGACAGTGGAGTTCAGTTTACCACTCGTGTCGTTATTGGCAGGGGCTATGCAAGAAGTTCGGAATCATATTGAATTTTTCATCAGCATATCAACCACAGACTAACAGCTAGACTGAGTACTAACACATTTTTACAATCTTATGTCAATCAATGGCATGATAACTCATCTTCTCTTCTCCCCTGGGCAGAGCTCTGCCATAATAATCATGTCAACAAATCCACCAGGTTGTCCCCCTTCTTTCTGGTTTATGGACGCCATCCCAGGATTCTGATACCACTTACCACCTCTTTGGAATGCCCAGCTGCCAATGTCACTGAACAAGAGCTTTTAGATCTTTGGTGTTCAACCCATCAACTCCTGAAACAGGCAGCAATATGCTTTAAACCGCAGGCAGACAAGAAATGCTGGCCTGCCTCCCAGCTTCAACTGGGAGATTTAGTCTGGTTAAGTACTTGCAACTTGAGGCTTTGCATGTCATCCCTTAAGTTCATGCCATGTTCAACCAGGCTTTTTCCGGGTATCTATCGTATAGGCAAAGTAGCCTATAAGCTAAAGCTACCTTCCTTGCTACACATTCACAACATTTTTCATGTGGCACTACTTAAACTTGCTGTTCTGTTGTGGCCTTTGAGGCCGGTACCCCAACAGGAAAAGATTTCTGTGGAAGAAGATATGCAGTACGAACTTGCAGAAATCTTTGATTCAAGGAACATCTGAAACAAGCTGCAATAGCTCATTGCCTGGAAAAGTTATGTTCCGAAGAAAACTCCTGAGAACCTGTGTCCAACTTATGGCCCTCCAACTTCTCCAGGAATTCCACTGCCGATATCCAATGAAGCCCAGGCCCAAGAAATTGGGCAGGAGACTTTGAAGTGGACGTACTGTCAGAATCAGCTGCCTTCCCAGAATCCCCAGCTTCAGATGCTGTCTGTATGGCAGGGAACCATCAGTGGGTGTCCTGACACGTACAATTTTCCAAGACTCGGCGGAGGCATGCACAGGTGCATGTGCGCATCAGCATGCATTATTCTGTGTACATTGGAGGGAGAGCTGGACGTTCACCCTGATGATGATGTTACATGCTCCAGACTACTTAGCCAATCTGAAGCAGGACTCTTTGTCTTGGCAACAGATTTGCTTGGCCTGTTGTGGTCCCTGGCTTGTTTGCTGTACCTAGTTTTGAATGTGCCTGCCTGGAGCTTGAACCATTCTGGTTTCTGTTTGCTTGCTCCCCACCTGGACCTTGGATCCTGCACTCTTTCTTCTCACTGCCTGTTTCTACCCTGGACTTTTTTGGGTGTTGTTTGCCTGCCACCTACCCAGAACCTGGATTGTCTATTGGACTCTGCTGCTTGTTGATTGCCCTGAGGTATGTTAGTACTTGTCTCTCTCTCCACTTCCCTGCTCAGGGATCTATCTGGATCTCTGGACCATCTGCATCTGTGCTTTCTCTGCTGGAGCAACAACAGAGTAGCTGTAGTGATCATTGGTGCCTTCTGTTGAAATTGCCTAAATCATCCTAACCGATTGCACATCCCTATAAAATATATCAATTCCAATCCAAGTCTACAATATTGGGAATCCAGACACAATTCAAGGATAATAAAAGTGACAGATTTTTAAAAGTTGTGATTTGTGAACCAAGGCAAAAAGGGTTTGGACAGATGGGTCTTTCTTTCCGTAGAATTTCTTGGTCTAGTGTGTTTGAACAGGATTCATTCTAGCATAGTAGTCAGTCATTGACCAATTCTCCTGCAGAGATCTCTAGTTTGACACTAAGGATTTCAATACATTTTGGTATGTTAATTTCTCCTCTTGTCTTGATAATCTGTTTGTGAGTATGAGAGTTCTTTCTCTGATCTCAGGATGATAGGAATTCCATGGTGAGACCAGATCACAGGGAAGGTCTTCAGTTTATGAATGGAACCATCAACTGTCAATGTGTTGGAGATGAATATTAAGTCAGTGCTGTGTCCTGAGCCATGAGCAGGTGTAAAGTTCATTTCATTCAGACCCAATGATTTCATTGTGGATTGAAAGCAGTAGGTTTCACTATGTTTTAGGTCATCAAAATGCCAGTTGAAGTCTCTCAATATTAAAAGGTGGAAGATATCTACTGCCAATTTGGTCACTAGGTTGATGAGATCTTGGCTTTTTGAATTGGGAATGATTGGGAGGGGGGTAGTAGACAAATAATATGTCTAGCTGGAAGCCTTCCTCCCAGTTTTATGTGGAGACCTTCATTATTTGTGAAGATCTCCTTAGTAGAAATCATCCTATGAACTTTAGCAACTATATTTCCAGTCACATGCAACCAAAAATATGCATACAATTTTGTATAGTTATATTATTATTTACATAGCATCCGTTTACTTAGCACTGTACCAGGTAGTTTGTATGGCTGTACTTTGAGTGTGTATACTTCCTTATTTCTCACTTAATGTTTGGCACCGTGATCTTGCTTCTGGATGGTGTGGGCTAACTTGTTGAGTGATAGGCAGCTTTTACAGCTTAGGGGTGGGATTTTTTGCAATATGTTTTGCATTTCTTTGTGTTTTGTTTATATGCAGTTCTTATGATGTTTTCCCAAGACTTGGGAAGTGGTGTATAAATTCTTAATACATACATAAATGTCCCTGAATCCAATAGTTTACAGTCTCATGATTGAGATTGTAAACTATTGGATTGTAAACAGAGAAGTGAAGTGAGTGGATCGGAATCAAACAGGATCTGCTGGTCTGCAGCTCTGCTTGCTAAGCAATTTCTTTACTCCTACTAGCCCAGCTTTTTTTCTGTTTTCCAGTCTGGTTATTGATTGCTTCCTTTCATTTGTTTTAAAACCAGAAGAGAATGTTTTCTTTAAAACAGAAGTACTGGTCTCAAAATATTAGCATACCTGTTGCTTCCTCCTTAGGTCTTATTCCTAGGTCTTCTTTCTTGCGCCAGCATATTCTATTTCCTACATTCTAAAACTTGTATGGAATAAACAATGTGCACCATTCAATATGAACACATATGAGTCCAGTCATCAGGTGCTGACTTTCTATTCATGCTTTGCAAGGGGGTTTGATGGGGGTCAGCACCAAAACATCCTTGTTCCCTTAGATTTCTAAAAATGAAAGTGGATAAAAACAAGGAGGTCTCAGAACGTCAACACTGAGATCTGCAAAAGATTGAAATAAAAGTCAGAGCAAAGAAGGGGGATCATAAATAAATATGTTCACATTTTGCCAGACTGATATTTAAGGGACAATTTTCAAACTGTCCACATTGGGAGGAAGGGGAAGTCTGCAGGCACTTATTATCTGGGGACTTTGCACTCATTTTCAAAGTGTACATGCATTTTTGCTTTGAAACTTGCAGTGAGTAAAAAGTGCCCAAGGGCATTTGCACCTGCTTTCTGTGTAGGCACGCTATGCATGGAAAATCACACACAGAGTCAAAAAGGCAAGCTACTAACATAAGTTTCCTCCCTAGACCTAAACACAACCTCAGGAACACCTCCATATCCTTATATTGTGGCTAAAAATGTGTGCAAATTCTGAAAGAGCAGGCAGACCTTTAGCTACCTTGACACTCCCAATTTACATGTGCAAGTTTCTAGTTCCCCATTTGAATGGCTCTGAAGTTTGCCACAGCCTGCTACGGAGAGCCAAACAGAACTGGATTTCATCTGAAAATTTAAAGGGCAGTGCAGTTTCCTTTCAATGGTTTGGAAAGGAGCACAAACAGTAAAGAAAAACGTTGGGGAGCTCAGCTGCAAGGGGGTGATCTTACCTTTTCAGCTAAGGAAACATCAGCCGTATGTCAATCAGGTAAAAGATTGGATTTGGCTTTTCTGATAATGTGCAAGTTAATATGTTTCTAGCTTCCAAAATTCAGGAACTTTGAAGAGGAAGGTCAATATTTAACCTTCCACACCAGTAGACATCAGGATTGAATCACAGCTGGTTCAGATACATGGCCAACCGGATTTCCATCTGATTCATGAAACATTTGATGGACGGGGTTGCTCATCATTCGGGGGAGGGGGAGTGGGAAGGGGGATCCAAGTTAAGGTTCTGACCTTGTCCCAGATGGTTTGTCCACTGATTTTGGGGGGTAATTTTGTAACATCAAGCATAAATTGGCAGGTAAATATTGTGTATAAGTTAAAGTTTCACCAATTTTCAAAGCAGAATTACGCACATAAGTATGCTTGGAAATCATCCCAGCAAAACTATGCATACACAATTACACCTGCTATTTGGTGCACATAGTTTTTCTGAGAAAATTTGCAAACATCCTTTTTAAAATCAAAACGTATGAGTGTAAGTTCCAGCCCTTCCATCCTAGAAGCTCTCTCTCCCCTATGTTCGGAAAACTGTGGCATATAGTGTATGTGCATGTAATTTTATGCACAGATCGGTCACAGAATTTTCTAAAAGGCCATGTCTATGGGTAAAGCACTACTTTATCCACAGAAGTTCTTTGAAGAATACTCTGCTATATACTAAGGGATGAATTTTCAAAACATTTACTTGCGTAAAATCAGCATATACGTGCATAAGTACCGTAGCTTGTACTCACGTACATGCTATTTTATAAACACCAAACGTATGAACATATTTTTGGTGTCGCATGCATATTTACTTGCAAAAAAAAAGGTTCTGGGGTGCAGCTAAGTTGCTATTTTATAAGGGACTTACTCACGTACATTTGGTAACATTTGCATAATTTTATAGCTGCTAATTATCTTGTGCAATTGATATAAAACTCATCTGTTGTTTACTATTGGTTGGGTGGGAGGTCTGGGTGAATTAGGGGGCTGTTAGGGGGTTGACATGCGTATTTTATAATCTGTGCGTACCTGATAAACACAGGTTATAAAATGCTATAGTAGATCACCGTGGGTTCATATATGCATGTATATGGGGACATGCAGAGTTGTTTGAAAGTTTACTTGCCTGCAGGTCATTTTCAAAAGGATTTATGTGTGTAAATGGGCTTTTGAAAATTACTACTTTTACATGTGTGACTCCTTTGAAAATTCACTCCAGCTGCATTTTCAAAAGTTTTACAGGCATAAATGGACTTTATATGCAGAAAATGGGCTTTTGAAAATTGCTCAATTGCTACTTTTACATACATAACACCTTTGAAAATTCACTCCTTAGATGGTATTTTTTGCTCTTGTGTTCACAGGGAGGTTTTCTGCATATGTGCTCCAATGCTGCAGGACACGTTGAGAAAAGTGATGGTGTTTCTCTTTTTTATTTATTTAGTTTATTTATTTAAAAAATTTATAACCCACCTATCTACAGTTCTATCCAGCATACAAATTATATATAGAATAGCAAATAAAACAAGATAACAGCAAAATAACAATAAACCAATAACAGATTTATCTCACACCTTTATCACTGGTAGTATAAGGCAAGTTACATTCAGAAACTGTACATGTTTTTCTGTCCCCAGAGGGCTTACAATCTAAGGGCCTCATTTACTGTCAACCTAAGGAGTGAATGAGGCAAGGGTTTGGTCTACAAAGTTTTCAGCTGCTGCAACAATACGGGGAACAAGTTATCATTTGAGATTAGGCAGGAGAGAGAGATTTAAGAACATAAGAACATAAGAAACTGCCATGCTGGGTCAGATCAAGGGTCCATCAAGCCCAGCATCCTGTTTCCAACAGAGGCCAAAACCAGGCCACAAGAACCTGGCAATTACCCAAACACTAAGAAGAACCCATGCTACTGATTCAATTAATAGCAGTGGCTATTCCCTAAGTATAATTGATTAATAGCCATTAATGGACTTCTCCTCCAAGAACTTATCCAAACCTTTTTTGAACCCAGCTACACTAACTGCACTAACCACATCCTCTGGCAACAAATTCCAGAGCTTTATTGTGCGTTGAGTGAAAAAGAATTTTCTCCGATTAGTCTTAAATGTGCTACTTGCTAACTTCATGGAATGCCCCCTAGTCCTTCTATTATTCGAAAGTGTAAATAACCGAGTCACATCTACTCGTTCAAGACCTCTCATGATCTTAAAGACCTCTATTATATCCCCCCTCAACTGTCTCTTCTCCAAGCTGAACAGCCCTAATCTCTTCAGCCTTTCCTCATAGGGGAGCTGTTCCATCCCCTTTATCATTTTGGTTGCCCTTCTCTGTACCTTCTCCATCGCAACTATATCTTTTTTGAGATGCAGCGACCAGAATTGTACACAGTATTCAAGGTGCGGTCTCACCATGGAGCGATACAGAGGCATTATGACATTTTCCGTTCTATTAACCATTCCTTTCCTAATAATTCCTAACATTCTATTTGCTTTTTTGACTGCTGCAGCACACTGAGTCGACAATTTTAAAGTATTATCCACTATGATGCCTAGATCTTTTTCCTGGGTAGTAGCTCCTAATATGGAACCTAACATCATGTAACTACAGCAAGGGTTATTTTTCCCTATATGCAACACCTTGCACTTGTCCACATTAAATTTCATCTGCCATTTGGATGCCCAATCTTCCAGTCTTGCAAGGTCCTCCTGTAATGTATCACAGTCTGCTTGTGATTTAACTACTCTGAATAATTTTGTATCATCCGCAAATTTGATAACCTCACTCATCGAATTCCTTTCCAGATCATTTATATATATATTGAAAAGCACCGGTCCAAGTTCAGATCCCTGATGCACTCCACTGTTTACCCTTTTCCACTGAGAAAATTGACCATTTAATCCTACTCTCTGTTTCCTGTCTTTTAACCAGTTTGTAATCCATGAAAGGACATCGCCTCCTATCCCATGACTTTTTACTTTTCGTAGAAGCCTCTCATGAGGGACTTTGTCAAACGCCTTCTGAAAATCCAAATTCACTACATCTACCGGTTCACCTTTATCCACATGTTTATTAACTCCTTCAAAAAAATGAAGCAGATTTGTTAGGCAAGACTTCCCTTGGGTAAATCCATGTTGACTGTGTCCCATGGATTTACCCATTTAAAAAACAAATGGGTTAAAAAAAACCTAACTGTTTTTGGGTAAGCTGCTGTGAAGAGCAGGGTGAGGTTGGGATGATGATTATGTCGATGATGGGAATCTTATAGTTGGTGAAGAGAGTGAATTGTCAATTTTATGTGCTATGAAATTTTTGTGAATTGTTTTATGTATTTATATTGTTTTGATTTTGATCTACTGTACACCACTTTCGGTGGCCTGAATAGGGCTGGGAAAATGGTCTATAAAAATTGTGAAATAAAATACATACTTCCCCCAGCTTATCCCATCCAGTTAATGACTCCTTGAGGTACTTCCCTATCTTAACAAAGCTAAGGACCCTCACCTTTCAGTGAATCATCACTGCCTGTGCTCTAATACTTTAGCATTCCATCATGATCGCTGGATCTCAAGTGATCCCCCCACTACAACATCAGAAAAAAGTCATGAGTCTGTGTAAAACAGGAAACTTGCGCCCTGTCTTCCCTGGGGCAATCACTGTAAATCTGACAGCATACCTATGATCAGGCTAAAATTAAGTGCTGTATAGTGAAACCTTATGAATTGCAGTCTCTGTGTGTCACTGAGGCCTGTGAAAAAAGAGGATCTATCTTTGGTTGAGCCAAATAAACATGGATAATGGTTTTTTTCAAACACCATAGCCATTTTAGACACGGTTTCTGTATTTCAGTCTTTGATGATCTCTAAGGGGTAGATTTTAAAAAGCATTTACTCGAGCAAAACTGGTTTTTGCTCGAGTAAATACACTTTACTCAAGTAAGTGGGCTTTTCAAAATTGCTACAATATATGCCATTGAATTGTCCATAGGATTTACTCAAGTAAGTGCACTTTACTTGAGTAAATAGCTTTTGAAAATTGCTATGATAGTATGTCACATTTACATGCGTAACTCCTTTGAAAATGACCCCCTAAATGAAGATAATGTGCCAAATGGGGCATTTTACCCAAATAAGAAACAATCATGGATATACCATTACCCAGTGATGAGCAAAGTGACTCTTCTTAGGGAAAACTTAGGTTCAGTTAGACATCATGCTCAAAGCATGCATCCAATACAGCTTTATCAGTAGATCATTGTGACCACAGGACCAGAGCTCAGACCTGAACTAGGTCACATCTGACTGCCATTCATACTTTGCCTTACAGCATGGAGTTTTACCATACGCAGTCAAGCCTTTTGTGAACAGGGGCCATTATTTTGTGCCTAATTTTTAAGCAATTCCTGAATTTAGGCCAATAGTCCCTAGGCATCTTTTCAGTGGGGACTTCATAGAATTGTGGCTGGATTACAAATAAAGCATCTACATTTCTGCAAGTGGATTTTCAGTTTGTGCTGTCTATTACAGGTTATGTAAGGTTCCCAAGACCCACGTGAACCCGCCAGGTCAACTCATAATTTCTTCTCCAGGTTCTTTACTTCAGCCACTCTCAGTTTTTGTGGACTGTTTTTTACGAGATTATGTCCCCAAGTTATCATGATATGTCCGGTATTCAGCCCATGTTATTTCTTTGTTAGAGAAGTATGAAAGTTCTGTTACCAACTTACAGTTAGTGACTATTGACATGGTCTCTTTATTTACTACCATCCCTCAGAATAGAGCCCTTGAGATCATTAGGAAAACTATTGAAAGTCGGCCAGAGCCTGTTAGGGTCCCCACAGACATCTTACTCCAGCTCGCTGCTATTGTTTATTAATATATTTAGATTTATATTCTGCCTTTCAGCCACATCAAAGAGAATAACATTTAGGGACTTTAAGTACTAGCGACATTGCCCTACAAGGGAACTTTTTCACTTTTGATGGTTGTTTTTTCAACAAATTAAAGGTACAGTGATGGGGGCCACTTTTTCTCCTCATACATACTTTATTAAGTGTTGCATTAATCGAGTTGTCTTAGAGAATAGCCACTGCTATTACTAGCATCAGTAGCATGGGATCTACTTAGTGTTTGGGTACTTGCCAGGTACTTGTAACCTGGATTGGCCACTGTTGGAAACAGGATGCTGGGCTTGATAGACCCTCGGTCTGACCCAGTATGATAAATTCTTATGTTCTTAAATATTGGTATGTTCTTAGCAGTCATTCTGTTTTTCAAGATTTATCAGTGTTTGCCCTGAAGTAAGCTCCTAACCTACAGGATCGCTTAGTTTCATCAACCTTCAATTCATGGAGCCTTGATGAAAGCAGCAACATTATGCATGCACCAGGTCATTTTCCCTCGTGGCAAGTGCAGAGTCTGTAACCTGTCATTTAGTGGTTTGGTTCTTCCGTTCTCTGTGGTTAAATCTTACTCCTTGTGACATTATTCTACATGCAGATCTAAAGGAGTAATTTATGTGATTTGGTGCCCATGCATGCTTTTGTATATAGGTGAAACTACATGGGCAGTTCATGTCTGTATACAAGAGCATTTGAGCTGCATTTGGTGTAAAAGAATGGAGGCACCATTGGTTGCATATATTTCATAAGCCATTCACATGTCCTGGAAGATTTGAAGTTTGCAATATTTGTACAGCTTGCCCCAAGTAAGAGGGGTGGAGATTTCAACAAGCGTCTGGTACAGAAAGAACAATGCTTTATTTACAATTGGGATCTCGTGTTCCCTAAGGGACTGAACAGGGAAATTAAATGGGCTGTTTTTTATTCAAGGACTGAATAAAGAAATTCTGTTTGTGATCTAATATGGGGTGGCAGCCGGTACTTTTCTACTGAGCCATCTGTTTAGTTTGTGTCAACGTCTTGGGATGAAGTCTTCTTTATAATATGGCTATGGGTCCCTGTAAATAATTTTGACATGCTGACATGATACGCCTTTGCACTTGATGTTTACAAACATGTTTGAATGATATATACACATCTCAGACTGAAAGTACTTTTCAAGCAATTTTTTCTGGTGCTAATAAATTTAAAAAAATATTCTTTATTCATGTCATAGAATCTCTGTTGTGCCCCTGAAGCAGACGTATCGTAGTCAAAACGTTGGCAGTGTCGAACTTCCTTCCCAGCAAGGGCTTCTCTCTTGGCAATGAGCCCTGAGGTGTTGTATGATTGAAGGTTTTTTTTTTTTTTTGCTACAGCTTTACTCTGCTATGCAAATGGTTACTGAAGTGCTTTCTCATTTTGTTTGTTTTTATTTCGTTTCATTTGCAAAATGAAAGCACATCCCTACTATTAAACCTAAACGGTATCAAACCTTTGAAAAGTTAGTTGTATTGAATTCCTATAAATACAATTCTAACCTAACCTCTAAGGCAGGGGTCTCTAACCCTGGGCCTCAAAGGCCACATATCTTTCAGATTTTCAAGATATTCCTAATGAATATGAATGAGATAAAATTGCCTTATATGTATGTGTTAATTTTTTTAGCATGCATACAATTTAAAGGGCTCATGCACTGGCAAGCATTGTGTTGAAAGATGAATATGATGTACATGAGATGGCACTGTAAAAGTTTACTCCCAGGCCCTTGAGCTAGAACACATCTTCCCACATTACTTTTTGGAAAAGAAAAATAATACTAACACCCAAGTCACACCTTCCTACACAAAACCACCTAAATGTCTTTTCAAACACATGGCTAACGCATGACCAGTGGCTTTCATACACTGTTGTAGACCTCACGAAATATAATGCATAAGGTTTCTAATGTCTGTAATAAAGGGCCATTCCACAAGTCCAATAGAATGACATATTAAGGATGGACATTGCTGCCATTGGTGTGGTTCATCAGTCCAAAGCCCACTGTAGGCCTTCTGAGTCTTGACCCTGGGCAACAATGACTTACTTCTAAGAGGATGTTGCCAAGGCTAATACCTAGTAATGATGGGTTTAAATTAGATTTGGGTATTAGAGGGTGCTCAACTGCCTGGGGCACTATTTAGCCAATTGTCAATCCTGCACTGGGACCTTATACTTTTTGGATTAGCATGCACATTAATAGCTAGTTGTTAATGTTAACGCTAAAAGATTTAGTGTACCACATAATGAGTGTCATTTTAGTATGCATGTTAAATTTGTAACCAACTGCATTCTAAAAAAAACTTTTTGCACAAATTTTAGTGGACAGACCTCTTGGTGTTGATGGGAAAAATGCTTAGTGGCGGATGTTAAAAGGGTTACGTGTGTAATTTATTTATCTATCTATATTCCACTTTTCACAACACTTCAAAGTGGATTACATTCAGGTACTATAGGTATTTTCCTATCCCCAGAGGGCTTACGATCTAACTGCTCGATACTGTAAGACCGCGGCAGAAAGAGTGCGGCATTGCCAGGCGCACCCTTCCTCCCCGCACGCACAGTTCTCTTGACATAGCGCCTGATACTCTCTTCTAATTGCATGCAAATGCATGCCGCGGCTGTGAAGCGTTAGGGAAGGGTTATGCCCGCGCAACCCATTTTACTGTATAGGCGCTTAATACAGCGCCTATACAGTAACCTGGGTGCGCTGGTACCTGTCATTTCAAATGACATTTGAAATGACAGGCACCAGGAAGTGTAAAAAAAACCCAAAAAACCAAAAATATGTAAAAACCTGAGTGTTATAAAAAAATTTTTTTTTTAAATACCTGTCACTTTCATGCGGTCATCCAGGCAGCGGCGTGGGTCCAGGCGGCCGGCGGGCGGCGGCGGGAGCCAGGTGTTCAATCGAGGCCGCGGGCGGGTAGGCGTGTGTTTGATTGGGCGGGCGGCGGCAGCGGCGGCGGGATCCGGGGGGCGGGTGGGCGCGTGTTCAAACGAGGCCGGGTCGCACAGGCGCGCATTAATTCAGGCGGAGGGAGCCGGCGGCGAAAGCGGCCTCCGGCAACCCCCACCAGCAGTGAATTAATGCGCGCCTGTGCGACCCGCCCGATCGAACACGCTCCTACCCGCCTGCGGCCTCGTTTGAACACGCGCCCACCCGCCCCCCGGATCCCGCCGCCGCTGCCGCCGCCCACCCGATCAAACAGGCGCCCACCCACCCGCGGCCTCGTTTGAACACGCGCCCACCCGCCCCCCGGATCCCGCCGCCACTGCTGCCGCCCGCCCGATCGAACACGCGCCTACCCGCCCACGGCCTCGATCGAACACCCGGCTCCTGCCGCCGCCCGCCGGCCGCCTGGACCCACGCCGCTGCCTGGATGACCGCATGAAAGTGACAGGTATTTAAAAAAAATTTTTTTTTATAACACTCAGGTTTTTACATATTTTTGGTTTTTTGGTTTTTTTTTACACTTCCTGGTGCCTGTCATTTCAAATGACATTTGAAATGACATTTGAAATGACAGGTACCAGCGCACCCAGGTTACTGTATAGGCGCTGTATTAAGCGCCTATACAGTAAAATGGGTTGCGCGGGCATAACCCTTCCCTAACGCTTCACAGCCGCGGCATGCATTTGCATGCGATTAGAAGAGAGTATCAGGCGCTATGACAAGAGAACTGTGCGTGCGGGGAGGAAGGGTGCGCCTGGCAATGCCGCACTCTTTCTGTGAGAGGTTTCAGTCTTTCTTGCACCTGCTTCTTCAAGGAGTCCAAAAACTGCAACACCTCTGCCTCCATTCCCTCTATCTCAGGGAAGCCCTCTAATTTTTCTTACAGAATATTTACTATAGGCATGACCCTTCCCAGGGTGGTGTTTCTGAGACTCAGTTCCTCTGTTGAATTCCTTGAAGGGCTTCATGATTTGTACCAGCCGCTCATCACTACCTAATCATGAGGCCACAGGCGACAATGCACACCTAACTCTGGCCTAGATTCACAAAGCTGTGATGTTTTATCAAGGGAGGGGCCTAAATCATGGAGGGGGAGTAGTCCCGAGATATTGCAGCAGTATTGTCACATTCTTTTGTCTTACAGAAAAATCCCATGAAACAAAAGAACACAGCAGAAACCTTACAAACATGCAGTGGTGGCCCCTCAACTCACGGGATGCCATTGCTTTAAAGGGCCATGCAGCCCAAGTCCACCCCCCCCCCCACAAATTATTTTTAAAAAGTCATCAGGGGTCTTACTAGATCTCCTGCTCACCCTGGTGCCGCCATTTGAAGCAGGCCCGCTAAAAAAATGTGAAAAAAGAAAGAAAGTGTCATGTGGTGATGGCCTGGCACCCTGCACAATGAGGCTAGTGGATCATTTGAGCTCAGGGTCTCTGCTCTGTATCAAGCTATGCTGAGCAGGTGTCCAAGCTAAGCTGGGCATCAACACATCCCAGTTCAAGCACCTCTGAGGTTCATTAGCTGCCTCCTTCTCTTTAAGGAATACCCCTCACTCCTAAGAGCTGCCCCCCCCATCCCCACTGAACTCCCATTTCCATTTAAAGTGAAAGCTAGTAAGGACCCCAATTCCCCCAAAAATAGTCTGGTGGGCAAGTGCCCCCAACTTGGACCCTTCTGGACCCTCTGACCCCCTCTTACACCTTACCCTTAAAATTATCTTTGGTGGCCAGTAGGAGGGCCCGGAGTGAGCCCCAGCCCTGGGAACTTTCAGCATCATTTTCCAAAATGGCACTTACCAAGCCCAGGCCTAGGAGGTGCTCCAGGCCCTCCTATTGGCCACCAATGATAATTTAAAAGGTAATCGGGTTGGGGGGTGGGGGTCTGCTGGGATCTGGAAAGGGGTGGTCGGGGGGTGGTGGAAGCTCTTGGTGGTGGTGGGGTTATGCCTTAAGGAGGGAGGGCAGCAAATGGACCGAGGATTGTGCTTGACCAGGGAGGGTTTTGGGGTTGGGGCTGTGCCACATGCTTATTTCTTTCTTTACATTTTTTCTAATGGGGCCACTTTGAATGACAGCCTTGGGGTGGTACAGAGGTGCTGACTAACTCCACACACACAAAAATTGTTAAATACTAACAGTCAAAAATGACTGGCAGCCTGGTAAGAGTCTTCTCTATAGTCTCTGAGTATGCTATTCTGACCTCACTGTCAAAAGACAAAACAATCACTAGCAGTACCACAACTGTAATCTCCACACTGTTTCCCACCCTGACCCTCCCCCAGTGAAGAGAAAAATAAAAATCAGCAGCAGTGCACCTCCTCTCTTTCTGGCATCGCGAGTGAGACCACTGCAGCACAGTGAAGATTAGAAGCAGCCCTTTATCAGTGTCAAATCCAAAAGTTAAGCTTTTTTAAAACTTTCAGAGAGCTTCTTCTAGTATGCCTTATCTGTGAAGAGCTAGAGAGGAAATACAGACTGCTTCTTGCACATGCTTGGACTTTACAGTGGGAGGACAGCGTTACTTGATCCAGACAGCAGCTATAGGCTAATTAAAAAGATGTTGCACCATGATGTGCCTTCTGGCTAGTCTCCTTGCCAGCTTGTCCTGCCTTGGCCCTGAGTAGGTACTGACAAGGCAGTGAGGTCGCATAGGCACGAACTGGTTGCTATAGTTACCAGTTGTTTATTTTCTCAGCAGTACACAATCAAAGACTTCGATGGGCTAATGAAATGAATGGAAAATGAAGAAGAATATGTGTTTCATTCATGGAATGCCTCCATTTGTTTTGTTAGGCCACAAATGAAAGAACTATGGGCACATTTGTTAAGTTTTAGCCATGCATTACAAATGAATGCAAATACCTAGTACCACGGATAGGTTCAAAAGTTAGGCTCCTGGTTTAATCTAATCTTTATATAAAATTCCAAACTCATTCTAATGCAATATGGATATAAGCTGATCACCACCATCCCACCTGCATGTTCATTTTATCACATCTAATTAAAATTAGTAAATACTGTCCTCTTTTTTTTAAACTAAATCAATTTTTCTTGGACTTTCAGCCTCATATATGTGTTATGTGTCCTTATCATGATGGCTTGGACAAAATTGATTTTGCTGAGTGAATTCTTGTAACCATTGCTGAATTATTCTTTTTCTTCATTTGCTTCCATTATTTCTGAGTCTGTGGGTTGATGCTGTCCTAGAGCTGAAAACCTTCACTATATGAAACTGACTATACTTCTAACCTGAGCCCAACTTAAATACAGCATATATATTTACATAGAAACAGAGAGAAAGCTATGGAAGGAGGGAGAGAAGGAGAAAGTAAGAGAGAGCACAGATAAATCTTCTACCCACCTGGTTTTGTCAGATAGGGGACTCGAACTTGTGCCCTGTGCTGTAGTGTCCAGTGCTACAGTTCAGCCGTGGTTCTAGTTGGATCGGTAATTAACTACTTTGATTTTACTCGTATAGCATCAGCTTTGACTCAATTCACAATGATTGATTGAAAAATCTTGATTTACCCGAATTGGTTTGGATTTATACAAATATTGGTATGTTTAGACTATGGCAATGTAGTATGAATATTTAAATACTCTGAAGATAATTGCATTTGATTGGGTAAAAGAGATCAAAGATCTGAACTTGGCAAAAGTGGAGATTTAATTTGAGCTGTGAAGGGCTCACATTTTATCAGATCTGATCGAGGGCCTATGCTGATTCAATTTTCATTACTCTCTCTTCCAGTTCAGATGGGGTCTGGATTTAATCCAAACTGGTTTGTCAATCATACATATTGAGTGAAAGAGAGACTAGAAGGAAAGAAAGGTGAGAGATGGAAAAAAGGAAATAAACAGAGAACAAGGCAAAGAAATACAATTAAAAGGAAAATGCAATTGAGAAGAAAAAGAGACAAATAGGCAGAGAGCAAAAGAGAGAGAGAAAAAGCAGAGAAAAGTCGTACATTGATATGGATGGATACATGGCTAGATTGGTAGATAGACAGATAGACGGATGGGGTGGCAATGGGTTATATTTAAATTCCAGACCTGGATGAATGTTGAGAGATATCAATGTGTTCATTTTTATGCAGAAGGAAAGACACATCCAGCATTTGAACTACCAGAAGGAACTTGCCCTTCAGCATGCAGTAAATCCTTGGATATACAAGGGTTTCATTATTGGAAATTTTGTACTTAAGCAATTGCAGACCTTTGGCTGCTCCCAACCACCATAGTGATATAAATGCAGAATGAGAGGAGTAATGAGATGACCTGGAAAACTTAATTCTTATGGACTCGGAGGAATCCATAACCAATAAACTCAGATTAAGAGCTTGCAACAAAAATTGCTTATTTCTGCTTAATAATTTTTTTTTTATTTACTTCAGCAGAATTAGCCATGGCGTTAAAGTTCAGGCTGCAGTCCTAATTCATTGTATTTGATGCTAAATATTCCTAAAGTCAACTATGAACACAGCCTTTCAGTTAATGGAAGCTGCACTGACTCCTAATCCAGTAGCTCTGAATTGTTTTGTTTATGTTGTGGATGTAGAGGCTGTGCCCAGTCTTCTAGGGTCAGAGACGTTCCTTTTGATCATCGGCAGCAGTGATGTGAACCAGAGGTCATACATTTTTCCATCAGTCCCCCAGATCTACTAGACAGCAACAACTGTCTGCTTCCCCATCCCTTCCCTTCCCCTCCCCTCCCCTAGCTCTTCTCCCTGTGGAAATCCTATAGTAGTTCTCACTCCTCCAATAGTTCCAGGAGGATCCCAGCTGGTATCTTTGCTCTGCCAGCTGGTTTCCAGGAACACCTTGTGGTGGCATCATATGAACTATTCTTCTGAGCCTCAATTTCTGCTTCTTATGTGTTATTATTATTAGTAGTAATTTTACATAGTGCTGAAAGTATCAGCAGTGCCATACATGATAAAATCTCCTTTATCTCCTCCGAAAATCTCTTTTTCTTTCTATTTTGTCTCTTTGCATCTCTGTTTTTCTGTCTTTTGCTACTAGATTCACATTCAGGAAACTTTATTGGCATGACAATTTGTACATGTTAAAATAAAAGGAGAAAAACTGCATAATAATAACAGTAAAATATAATTACACTTTATCTCTGTTTATGTTTTTCTTTTGACCTCTTTTCCTTTCTGCGCCTCTCTCTGACTCATATAAATTATTTTGGTTGCTGCGTTAGTCATTTGAACCACTTTACTTTATATTTCCTGGTAAAATGCCATCTTTTCCTTATTTGAACTCTGACCTGAAAAAGAGAGTAGTAGCTCTTGAAAGCTAGTTGAGAAATATATTAAGTAAGTCCAATAATAATGTTTTGGTGTGTGAAAAATTGCACTGTGGTGGAATTGGCACTGCCCAATTAGTGACCCAACTGGCCCCCACCGACAGTAGGCAGACTTGCAAAAACTGGGACCAGGACAGACTTCACCTATACCAACCCCCTCCTCCACAGGTTGAGCCTCCTGGCGGGACTTAGGCGAGGGTCCCAAGGAGAGTAGATAGATAGGACCAGGAAGCTGGCTTAGGTCAGGGAAGGTGACAGACAATAGCATTAGAATCCAGGCACAGGTCAGGGCAGGAGGAGATCAGGCAGTGTCAGAATCCAGGCCGAGGTCAAGAACCAAGAATCAGTCAGAGAAGAAGAACCAGGAAGGCAAGGACCAAGACAGACAAGACATGGACTGGGGCAAATGGACAAAACATGAGCTGGAGTAAGGCTAGGGGCAGGTCAGGGACAAGGCAAGCAAGGAGCAGTCAGGAGACAAAGAAGGAGAGTGAGGAGCAGGACTCGAGTTGAGACAGGAAGACAAAGAACAAGAGCAGGAAGAAAGACACCAGAAGCGGGCTAGGGAGGAGGACCCGTTGCTGAGATATAAGCTGAAACTGCAGCTGGCGTTTAAATATCTAGCCGCACTGATGTCATCACTCAATGCAGCTCTGCTGTTCTCACTGTGGGGCCTTTAAATTGCGCACCTGGGCATGGGCACACATGCCTAGGAACAGCACAAGGAGAGCAGAAGGATTTCGTTGTGGTGGCAACTCTGCAGCAGTGCGGTGTTCTGGGGTAAGTAGCCTTCCACGGCTGGCCCACCATTATGGTATCCCCCCTCCTAATCCCTCTCCCCAAGTCCCTTAGTTTAGGCTTATGGGAAAAGAGGCTGTGGAATTCTTTGGTAAGGCGAGGAGCTTGAACATTGGAGGTAGGTTTTGTTCTGGACAAACTCCTTTTCAAGAGATAAGATAATACAGATTTCCTCTTGTACGGTTGGAGGTCAGGATGGCTTGAACCTCATATTCTGTGTCTTCCTCTGAAGCCATATTGGTAGGCTCAGGGGTGGCCCGGGATGACCCAGTCAAAAGCAATGGTTTAAACAGGGATACATGGAAGGTATTGCGGACCTTGAGAGTAAGCGGTAGTTTGAGTTGATATCTGACAAGTCTATTTGCTGAAGGACTAGAGAAGGTCCGATAAATCGTGGTGAAAACGTCAACGATGGAGTCCTCAAATGAAAATTAAGGGGATTCAACCAGATCTTGTTTCCAGGTTTAAAGTGTGATGTTGGGTGGTGTCTTCCATCAGTCTGCTTTTTGTTCCTCTCCTTATCAGAGACTAGGTGTTGTCTGGTCTTCTGCCAAAAGCTCCCCAAGATCTTGAGCTAGGGAGTTGGCTGTGGAAGTAGAATCCTCGGATGCCTACCATAGACAATATAAAACGACAAGGAACCTGTGGATTTGCTGGCATGATTATTATGGCAAAACTGTGCTCAAGGGAATAATGAGGCCCAGTTGTCTTGCCAGTCGCTAATGTATGCCCTTCGGAAGGCTTTGAGGATTTGGTTAGTCTGACCATTGGATTGGTGGTGCTATGTGGATGAGAAATCTAGGATTATCTTGAACTTCCAGCAAAGGTTTCTTTACAACTTAGCAGTTAACTGGGCTCTTCAGTCTGAGAGTATGTGTTCTGGGTGGCCATGGAGGCAGAAAACATGGTGAAAGAAGATACAGGTCAGTTCTGTAGCAGATGGCAGTCCAGTGAGGGGCACAAAGTGAGCCATTTTTGAGAATTGGTCCACCACCAACCAAATTACAGTACAGCCATTAGAGAGAGGGAGATCTGTGACAAAATCCGTGGCTATGTGGATTCAGGGTTCGTTGGGCACTGGCAACGGCTGTAATGATCCCCAGAGAAAAATGTGTGATGGTTTATTAACTGCACAGTTAAGGCAGGATTCAATGTAATGACAGTCATCCTGAGACCCTTGAGACCACCAATAGTGGTAGGTGAGCAACTCCAATATCCTTTTGAAGCCTGGTTGACCAGCTTAGTGGGAGTTGTGTGCTCATTGGAGAACTTTCTCCATGAGTCAATTGGGGACAACTGTCTTGCCAGAAGGTACAGGGCTTGAGGTGGCTGCCAAGATCCATGCTGGGTCAATAATATGACAGGCAATTCTTGCTCATCAGAGGTTTTAAAAGACTGGAAGAGAGCATCTACATATTATTCTTCTCTGCAAGGTGATACCGAAGTTCAAAGTTGATACAATTAAAAAATAAGGACCATTAGACTTGCTGGGAGTTTAACCACTGCACTTGTGGGCGATACTGAAGGCTCTTATGATCAGTATATATAATAGCATAATAATTGGGTGAGTGGCTCCTTCCAATAGATGATGTCATTCTTCCAGAGTGAGCTCCCTGTCACCCAGGATCGGTGCAAGGGTATTAAGCACCATAGGCGATCCTTCTGCCTTGTGCTGTCCTGCCCCCAGTTTTGCCCCAACTCTTACCTCATTCGCACCACCAAGTGTCGGGCCGATACATTAAAATTCGCAGGAGAGCGGGCGAGCTCCTGCTCACCCGGCACGCGCACTGGCCACTCTCCTGTGCGCATGATTTAGTATCGGCCCGCATGCAAATGAGGGCCCGCGGTAAAAAGAGGCGCTAGGGACACTAGCGCATCCCTAGCGCCTCTTTTTTGACAGGAGCAGCGGCTGTCAGCGTGTTTGACAGCCGACGCTCAATTTTGCTGGTGTCGGTTCTCAAACTCGCTGACAGCCACAGGTTCGGAAACCGGATGCTGGCAAAATTGAGCATCCTGTTTTTAACCCACGAGCCGCGGGTTAAAAACAGGACGCAGGCCAATTTATGATCAGTATATATAATATTAAGCCGATTTATAAATAGAGGTCTGCCAGCCATTCCCTCAGTAAATCAGGCACCCTAGGAGACGTCAAGGAAAAAGCCATCTCTACTGCAGGTCCAAAAATCTGGAACGTAATACCAGAACAACTGAGGCTACTGTCAGATCAGAAACTATTCAAAAAAGCATTAAAGACCTGCCAAGCCTTTGGAGAGGCTTAGTATGTGAATGGAAATTTCTTATATACAGATACAGAATTGAGTTTTTTGATCTATGTGCAGAGAGTTGTGCCTAAGATCTGTGACAGTGACTTCTTTTTATTGGTGGGGGTTTTTTTTTTTTTAAGTTTTATTATGTAGGTGAAGATTGTTAACCACTGTGATTGGTATAATTTGCGGTTAAGAAATGTTTTTGAAATAAATAAATGTCTTATTCCAGTTTGGTATTATGCTGGAATTTCACACCAGTGTTCCTTCCAGGCAGGTGTAAACGTCTGCAGCTGCTTTGTACCTACAGCAGTTTTCAAAGTGAAAGCACGCATGTACTCTCACTTTGAAAATTGGGGCACATTTCAGCAAGTATAAAGTTCCTGCGGACTTTGCAGCAAAACAAGGAGTTTGAAAATTACCCCCTCCCCAACTCCAACCCCAACACAATTAAACAGATTTGCAGTTTGATACGCGAACATTTCAGGACCTATAGCATGCTGATTTCTATGAGAACTGTTGTTTTCTGATACTTACGATAAGGGAGATTTTATCAGTTCCAAGTCTTTTCAGCCCTGTGCAAGATTCTTGCCTTTCTATGCAAGAAGCACAGATCACAGCCTTCATTTTGCCTTATTACATTTCCAGCCAAATTGTACAGTTACAGCTCTGTCAGTTTCAGGTAGAAAATGATATGCAATATTTCACAGAATGGAAAACATTGCAGGCCAAACTGGATCACTATAGCAACAAGAAAAAATATATATCATGATCCCTTTATCCTTGAAACTGACTTAAATAAGATAGAGGCCAAAAAGTGGTGTATTTTGGTTAGGGATAAGGGAACAGCTTTGGATTAGATAAAACTGAATCTCTCCTGCTCTAGGGGCTTCGTTTGACTGGGCAGAATTGGACCTTCTGGTTCCACTCCAGAACCTCTGATTGCAGATGTCAGATTTCAAATTCATCAAAAGATCTCACTAACTTCAATGATATTTCTGGGTGACATAGTTCTCCCCAGTAAAAATACCAGAACTGGCTCTGAGTTCTGTCAAAGCTGAGGAGAGTCAGATTTTTAGGCGTCCCTTTCAGAAAATGCAAGAAGACCTTAAGTGATGATGGTGTCTGTGTCCTTCTTCATATGCACATGTGCAGGAAATTGTGCAGTTAATAGGAGAGTTATTTCCGTAACTTTCCAAGCATGTGCAGTTGAAAAAAAGCTCAGCAAACAGTGGACTCAGCATGGTTGGTAGGGTGTTCAGGCTCCACCAGCCGAAAACAAGAAGAAATCAGTGGCTAGTGCAGCTGATCTGGTGGGGTTCCTAGGCTCTGTCAGTCAAACAAATGGAGCTGGTGGCTGGAACAGTGAGTCCGGTGGAGTTCCCAGGCCCCCGCCATCCAAAGAATGAGGAGCAGACGGAAGCAGAAAAGTAGAACACTGTAGCCAGAGGTGTTTGGTAATTTGATGAGCAGAGAGGCCTTCAGAGGGGAGAGAGAAAGAGAGAGAAAGGAGGAGTTTGGTGGGAGGATTAAGAGGGTGGAGCATGGTTGATGAGTGTGTGGATGGTGGGGGGTGAGAGACAGGTGAGGAACTGGATGCGGGAAAGGGAGGATGAGGAGTTGGGTGAGTGGGTGACACATCAAAAAGTCTGCACCAGGATTGGTGTTAAATTTGAAGAGGAGAAAGACAGGAATCATGGGGTTGGGATGGGATTCTGAGCCCTTACTAGGGAAGAAATGCACTCATCATGTACTGCTGCTACCCATCCACTTCAAAACAAATTATTGGGGCAGGGAGGGAAGGAGATGGAGGCAAGAGTATGTGATATGTCCATTTTGTCCCTGGTGATTAAGTGCTGGAGGTAAAGAACACCTTTGAAAATGTTGTACCCTCCATAAAGTACACTCTTCCAATCTTCTTGTATTTCTTGACTGTGAGGAGGTGCGGACATATGGGTTAGCTGTAACCCCAGGGGACCGAAGGAAAGGGTGCATTTATAAAGTTACTCATCCACACAATGACACAATATCAACAACACACCAAAAGTATATTTAAAAAGAAGACTGGTTTGTTAACAAAGATAGAATGAAGTAAATTAAATTAATCATGGGTCCTCAATACAGTGGGAGGGAGAGACCAGTTTGCTGTTATCAAGGGTATTTGCTGTTATTTTTATTGAATGTTGAAATGGAAATTCCTGGGTTATAGTTGATTTATCTGCTCAGTTCCAGTTTTGCAGGAGAGCAATAACTTAACTACCTGCTTCCTATGGACTAAAAACAGTGATGATAAAATTCAAATTTCACTCCTTTTCCCCCCGTTGCTGGGTGTGTGCCTGTATGAGCTTATGTGCCCTCTCCTCTCATTCAGATTAATCAACAGGTCATGCTACTTGATATTGCTTATAGTTTATCCTCATGAGTATTCGTGTTAAAGGTATTTCCATTTCTCCTTTTACCTTTCAACTTAGCATTTGAAAGTGCAAACCCATCACAGACAAAAATGAAATATCAAACAAATTGTCTAAATGTTGCACAGCACATTCTGACAGTTACCGGAATATGGAACATCACAGTTTCTCGTCTTGCTGGTGTAAATCTTGCAAAGTTACTTAAAGCCTTAGCAGCTGGGAAGCTGCTGTCTGCAGCCAGGAATAAGTGGCAGGCAAGCACCTCTTCAGATATTTATGGCCTGATAGTGATTATAGGTGGTTATATCACACTTTAAATGTGATAAGTGCCCAAGCTGGATATCCTAGTGCTTAATGTGCCCAGCAAGGGATTCTTAACCTATGGATCAAGATTTTCAGTGGGTCAAATAAGACTCAAGTAGAAGATGAAGATGATAATTTAAACCTGAATTATTTATCATCTCTAATTGTATCCATGAAACTCTGACGAAGTTTAATTTTATAACATTTGTAAAATTAAAACTGCATGGAAGGTGACAACTTGTGATTTAGGAGACTATGCACTAAACCCATGCTAAAAATATATTAGCTTTCACTTCAATAAAAATGTAACATGCACACTAAAACACCACTCAATGAACTAAATTTTAGTGTGCTTTTATAACATGCATACAGTATTGGCATGCATAGTAGTACAAAAACTGTAATGGCTTAAGCAAATGGGGGCAATATCAAAACTGCCTGCATTGGTGCAAACTTTGCAGGTAACTTTTACTTATAGGGTTGACACCAGTAATCAAAGCAAAACTATCAGGCCTATTCTGTAACGTGCATGGGAAAACGGGTGCTCAATGTTGAACACCTGCTCTCCCAACGTGCGCCCAGCCACCTCTCCTGGGTGCGTGATTCTGTATTTAAATGAGGGGCCAAGATAAAAAGGAGGTGCTAGGGACAATAGCGCGTCCCTAGCATCTCCTTAGCAGTGGAAACCCAGGAGAGGTGGCTGTCAGTGGGTTCAGGAAACCCATGCTCTATTTTACGAGTGTCCGTTTGCCTAACCTGACCCGCTGGCACTTTTTTTTTTTTTTTAAATTTGTTTTTAATCTAATTTTTGGTTCCTGAGACTTAATGTCGCTAGGATATTAAGTTGGAGGATGTACAGAAAAGCAGAATTTTCTGTTTTTCTGTACACTTTTTCCGGCTGCTCAGAAATTAAGGCCTTGGCCCTTGAGCTGACTCTTTTCTGTCCATGTGATATTTATAAAATTAAAAAAGTCTTTAAAAAATGCAAAATTATAAAAATTGAACATTATTTAGGAATCTGGTTAAACTGAATTGGACCGTAAATGATGAGAAGTCCGGATGGCTCCCTCTAAATAAATCATACAAAACATTTTTCAATGAGTTTTGGGTAATATGAGCACAAAGAAAATAGTTGTTTTGGTTTTTCCTTTTTTTGGTAACTTTTAAGACAGCCAGGTATATTCAGCGCCGCTGAGTATCCTGGTTAAGTTAGCCGGATAGGTATATTCGGCTAACTTAACTAACCTGCTTAGTGGCTGAATATGGACCTTATTGTTTCCTTCTCTGACCTAACCCCACCCTTGTGAATGCCTCTATTTATTTATTTATTTAAAATCTTTTCTATACCGTCGTTAAGTTATTTGCCATCACAATGGTTCACTTGGGGCCGGGCTGAGGCCCAAGGGCACACTAAACAATGCAAGGCCTTTGTGGCCGACTGTGACAATGGGAGTAGGAATGCATACAATTAGGGTCCTTTAAATGTATTAGTATATTCACTATGTATCTCGTAGTGACCTACAAGTAAATGATAAAATTCTTGATAAGGTGTGGGGAATTTCTAAATTTAAGTTAAAAGGCTGATTTATTTTTTTTTTTAGTTTGAAAGTGTCACCTGCCTATAAATTAAAAGATGAGTTGGGGTGGGACGGAGGGAAAGACAAACACACAAACTCCTGGTTTTTGTCTGCCCTCTGTCTAGCTATTTAATACAAACACACAAAACTCCTGTTTTTTTGCCTGCCTTCTGACTAGCTATTTAATACAGGCACAAACACACTAAAGAATATACCCCAATAGTTTACTTCTCCCCAAAACTTTTAAGTTTTAAAATTTCCCCAAGCAGTAATTACCGATTCTCTTCAGCCACCAGCAAGGTGATCCTCTCCTCTCAGTGCTGTCCACAGAGATCTTCGGCGTTGAGGTTGCCAACATGTCCAGAACATTCAGGCCTTGCACTTTCTCTTGCCCTTCAAACCAACAAAGAATTAAGTAAAAAATAATATAATGTGCAGCAAGAGGGAGTCCATGGAGCTCAGTTCTCTAACTTGTGGCCATCTTGGAACCTCTCCTCCCTGCCACACAGTTTATAAAATATTAGTATTATTTTCTGTGCATCAATGCCGTATCATGGACAGGTCTGAAACTTAGGCTCCTGGTTGGTACCTGAGGTAATGGGAAATAAAATGACACAAGGATTATCAGCGAGAGAAGTGAGATTTGAACCCTGGCTTCCCTGGATCACTACACATTGTTCTAATCTGCGCCTGGGCTATGTCACTTTACTTCTGCTAGAGACGAGGTGTAAGTGAAAAAATAAAACAACAAAGCAACCCCAAGCAGTTAAAGAGGTCCAGGGTAACTGGGGGGAGTGCAGGCTAAAGAACCAGAGGGGTTTGGAGGACAAAGCTCTATACTGGGCAAACTGGTGATGAACTGAAGAAACTGGTCATGGCATGGTGCGTGCCTGTTATAAAATGTATTGACTTGCACGGCACACATCCGAGTTTGCTCAGCTGTGCATACTTACTTGTAGAATTGAGCGCATATATATATGTGCGCCCAGGCTACCTTATAACATACACACATAAGTATGCACATATGGCCCAATTTTAAAAGGGCCACGTACGCGCCGTGAACGGACCTGGCCACATGCTTGACCCCCATTACGCACCAAAGTGCTGGGTCCTGCAAAAGGGGTGGGCTGGGGGGGGGGGACATGCTCTCGGCGGGGAGGGGTGGGGCGGGGGGCAGGCAGGGACAGCGCCATTTTGCGCTGTCCCAATGACTTGCTTGCCGGCAGCCGGCCGGCACGTGCAACTTACTTCAACTCAGGGCCCGAAGGAAGTTGGAGCAGACTGGGAGGGAACAGGGCACCGGCCGATCGCGTCACTGCACGTAGGTTATGAAATACCACCCCCCACCCCCGCCCGAGTCATGGGCCGCCCGCACATGCGCCCATGGATTTTAACATCCGGTGTGCATGTGCGTGTGGCCATCGGATTTTATAACATGCGCTCGCTGGTGCGCGCATGTTATAAAATCAGCACGTCTATGTGCGTGCGCCGGGAACCGCGCGCTCATGGATGTGCACGCGCTCCTTTTAAAATCGACCCCATATTATATAATCGCCACGCTGCTGGGCTTGCACTGACGCACATGCGTACATGTGCGCTCGTGTGCCCGTTTGAATGTTACCGTCTAAGATTTTATTTTAAAATCCATGCACTGATTTCAGCTATTCAACTAAATGGCCTCTAACCTTTCTCGGGGAAATAAGAAAACTAAAGACAGTCGTGTACCAAAACGTAATAATCACCACTTAGCAAGAACTGTTGTCTGGCAGCTCCAGTTTAGGCATAATAAATGGAGGTAAGAGAACTCATGGAATGAAATGGACATTTCAAAGATAACAAAGGCAGAAATCCAGCTAAAGAAAAATACATTAGGGTAACCTGAGCAAGTAGTTTGTATAGGTGAGGCAGAGAGCTGACAAGTGAGATTTGCTCTGCATGGCACTCCTCCATCCTCTTGGCAAAGGACAAAGCAAGATGTGAAGCCACCTGAATGGGTGCCAGCAGCAGCCTTCGCAGCTGGGGACACCTTTACCCTTCAGGACTATATAAAAGAGGCAGTGAAGGGCTAAGTAACTTCTATCTGTTTTTCATATGTGAAAGAATGCACTGAAGAAGTGTCAAAGTAACGGATTTCTTTAGGGAGTTTAAGAGTGGAGGTTAAAAGTTCATTTTTTTGCTGTAGATTTGGGCGTGTTTAGGAGAGGATATTTTTTGAGGAGCCAAAAATACTTTCCCAATTGCCTTGGAAAAAAAGATCATTTATTACATCTGCTAAAGAGAAGTGGTAGCACCTACTTTGCCGAAGTGAGAGTCCCCCCTCTCCCCTCACCTTTTTCTGTACCAAAAGCAAGATACTTTCTGGTTCATCCTCCCCCCCCCCACCCCCACTCCAGTGTGCACAGTACTCCTGTGTCTGCACAACAAATTAAAAGTCTTGCCTGCTCCCTTTTTTTTTTTTTTGCCTGATCCATTTGAAAGGTGTTGAAGTGAAGGAACAGGACCTTACACAGCAGATGCTTTGAACTTCAAGTTACATCAGAATTATGTGGCTTGCATTAGGAAAGAACAGATGGAAAAAAAAGAAGGTGCTGGTTTGATAAATGAACTTACATTTCAAAAGCTCTGTAGAAAAATACTTTCCAGCCTGAAAAGAGAGAAGTGCATGAATATTTCTTCCAGCCAAAAGTTCCACTCTCTCTCTCGTAACATAGTTGAAGAGGAACCTTAAAAGGGAAACTCTCATAATAGCCATTTTAAGGAGTTTTATTGCTCTGCCATTTGAAAAAGTGCCCACTCAGCAAGTGAATATGTTTTAAGGATGTGCTGTAGTTTGTAAGTGACAGGGAAATCAAGACCACATCTGTTGTTTCATTTCATGTCATCTCCCATCTGACAATGCAATAAACAACAAAAGTTTGTTTTGTTTCAGAACTGTGTTTCAGCGCTGGCTAAATAGTTTTAGCATGCTTTAAAATGTTTAAGAAACATGGAAACATAGAAATGATGGCAGAAAAGGACCAAATGGTCCATCCAGTCTGCCCAGTAAGCCTGTGCAGTGTAGGTTACCCCATGCTTATCTGTTTCCCACACCATAAAAGTCAGGGCCCTCGTTGATTGCTGTTTGAATCCAGTTCCCTGTTCTGCATTGCTATTGAAGCACAGATCAATGTTTAAAAGTTGCATCAAAGTATCAGGCTTATTGGTTAAGGGTGGTAACCGACTCATCTACAAGTTACCCCCATACTTGTTTCCCCACACCATAAAAGTCGGGGCCCTCGGTTGCTGAACAAATCCAGTTCCCCTTCCCCACCCCCCCCTGCCATTGAAGCAGAGAGCAATGATGGAGTTGCATCTACAGTATCAAGGCTTATTGGTTAAGGGTAGTAACCACCGCACCATCAAGATACTGTATGCCTCTGTTCTTCATTTCCATCCTTTAACTTTTAGGGATCCACAGTATTTATCCCATGCCCTTTTGAATTCTTTCACTGTTTTGGTTTTCACCACCTCCTCCGAAAGGGCATTCCAGGCAACCATTAAGCCTCTCTGTGAAGAAATATTTTCTCCTCTCTTCCAGGGTATACATATTCATATCCTTCAGTCTCTCCTCAGAGGTTTTCTGATTCTGTCACCACACCATTTTTGAGGCCCTTCTCTGGACAACCTCCATCCTGTCTCTATCTCTTTTCAGATAAGGGCTCCAGAACCGGACACAATACTCCAGGTGAGGCCTCACCAAGGACCTGTACAAGGGCATTATCACCTCTTTTTTCTTACCGGTCATTCCTCTCCCTAAGCAGCCCAGCATTATTCTGGCTTTAGCTATCGTCTTGTCACATTGCATCGCTATCTTCAGATCACCAGAAACTATAACTCAGGATCCCGCTCTTGGTCCATGCACATCAGCCTTCCCCCCCCCTCCCCCCCACCACTCTTTTGGATTACTGCATCTCAGATGCATGACTCTGCATTTCTTGGCATTGAATCCCAACTGCCAAATCTTCGACCACTCTTCAAGCCTTCGTATGCTATAACACAGAAACAAAATGTAAAAAAAAAAAAAAAGTAAATGAAAGTAAAGTTTTTCCCATGCACACCGCTAATAGGTATTAGACGTAGGTTGGGCCTCAGTTAGTCTTCCAATCGAGCGGGCCTTTCCCACTGGTGCTAGAATCCATCAACTTGTGTTACAGCAGTAGAGCTGTGATGTCAGCAACAACCTCCCCACACACAGAATTTTCCAGTGCAGGACATGCTGACATCATCGATTGCCGCTGCCGCGCTACTGTATGCTCCCCTCTGCAGCAGAGAGCCCTCTTCAAGGTAAGCTAACTCAGCACCTTCTTGGCTTTTAAACTTATTGAGCACCCAAATAAATATTTTCACTTGGCTTTACAGTGAAATACATTGAATTTTGATCATGAGCGTTCCCCATTAGTGACAGCAGAATAAATGCAATTATGAACAAACATCCTTTACTAGTATGTTTAGATAAAAATAAATACATAGATTTAGTGTAAAACCTTTATTCATGTTTCTCTGGACACCAAGTGCCCAATCCAAAAAGACCAAGTCAACAATTATTGACATTTGATTCAGAGTAAAGGTGTTAGTAGCTGTTTCTGCCTTTCATTTAGAGAGAAAAACAAACAATGAGATTCTTAAGGCTCTTTATAAAATGGCTAAGAAAATGAAGCCCTGGGACTTGCCAGACTGCATTACATGACCTTGCTTTGAACTCCATTACTGTGCAGTTGGTACATCAGGAAGTGGTTCTACCAAGGCTTGAAGATCTCATAGTGTACTCTACTGCCACTAAAATTTCAACTAAGTTGAACTTTCAGTAAAATAGGACTAAAAGTTAATATTAATATTTTTACTATCAGAAATAAAAATTAAATCTGTGTGCTGGGAGGTGATGGAGGCTTCTGGTATACTCTCAGTGATGAAGGCTTTCACACCTGGGGCATGCAACAAAATTCCTTAGTGTACAGTGCTTATATCATTGCCTATTAACACTCATTTCTGAAGTTGTACGGATAATCCTGTCACCTTTGGTGGAAAACCAATTTGAATAACTTTGCAGACTCACATAACAAACGATGGCAGATAATGGTCTACCCTCTCTGCCCAGAGCTGTTTAGGGTTGTAACCTCTGCTCTGTGAGGCTTACCCGAATGCGTTCCTGGAAGTGCAAAGCAGCCACACCACCTCTGTTATGGGCTGAATTTTGGGGGTTTTTTGCCCCAGAATTTCTTCTTTCTTCTATGGGCTTCAGCTGTAATCAGAAGTTGCCTTAACTGGACTAAGGGACACTGAGCCTTCATTTGCATCTACCTGAGCTTCCCTTCCTCTATCTTTGATCCCTTTTCCCATCTTGCCCATGCATCGCAGCTGAAACCCCCTGACTGAGATGCACAGGCGATGGTTCTCTTTGGAACCAGGGCACCGGTATGCTCTTGAGCCAAGAATAGGCTTTGGCCAGTATTCCCTCTCAGAAACCGTGATCACTGCCTCTGAGGCATCCCTATCCCCAGCAGGCCTGAACAGCAAGAGCCAGGGCCAAGACCTGAACTTGGGTTTCCTGCAGCGAACGGTACTGCCACTGGGGCTTTAGGCTGGCCTGCTATTTTTCACTCTTCAGCTATAGTAGCATCGCCACTGGAGAAATCATGAAAGAAAGTAACTGGGAAACTATTTTGGCCACGCTCTCCCCTCAGCTGGTTAGCATTTAGAAAGTGGTGCACATCTGCTCTTAACTCCCTTAAAGTAACAAATTCTTGGGACTTGCCCCATTTTATACTGAGATTTAAAAAGTGCTACAGATCATGTAGATACAGCAAGGTGGTTCATCTAGCAGTGACAGTGTACTGGTCTCAATGCTTTGCCGGTTCTGGCCATTCCTGCAGATTTATGGTGTGTTTCACTTTTTGGACAGGCTCTGGCTGATGAAAACCTGATATTTCTGCAGATAGGGTCTTATGTGCAAGGGAAACTGAGTGAATGTTGTATAATGCTTTCCTGTCTCACAGGAATACACAGACACACACATCACACGTATTATAGAGATACACATCTCCTCATAATATGCATTGAAGCAAGTACAGAAACATGCTTTATGCATGCACATTTAGGCAAGCAAAATACAAGATCAGGGAGAAAATAGTGTTGAAAGAGAGCCCACAGTCTGAAGCCAAAGACTAAGAGTAATATTGCCTTTAGTGATTGTTATTCACTGTTTGCTGAATGATGTGATCACAGTTTACCATTGCCTACTTCATTAACCACTGCCCCTTTAGCAGGCTGTATTTTGCGGTCTTGTCATCTATTCAGATGCAAAGATTCCTGCTGCAAATCCAAGACTGCTTTTGTGTGTGTGCCAGCTGATCTGTTTATTTGTACATGTAGATGAACATGGCACATGGGAGACTGACTTGATGGTCTCGAGGAGATCCATATTCAGACTCAGTCTGGATAGCAAAGTTAGTACCTGATTCACTAAGATGGTAACTTTAATACCAGCGTGCGGGTGCACATGTATGCATGTATGCTGGCTCAGTGCAGAGACGCGGCCATTTTATAATATACCCACGTATATGTGCACAATTTTATATGGATGCGCACCTGTGCTCGCAAATGCCGTCTCTACCACATAAGTGGGGGGACTTTAATAGAAATGTGTGCCAACGCAATTACCAATTAAACCACTTCATTCCCAGTTCGCCCGGGTAAGGGATCAGACTTCCTAATCCCCTTATTTAAAGAGCCTTCCTTTTCCCCTCTTAACCCCAACCCTTAAAACCCTGCTGACATGCCTATATTTTTTGTTTTAGGACTTATCTGCCATCCATAGCAAAAGTAAAGTTACACGGTAAGGAAGCCTGGTGCGTGGTTGAGCGCATAAATACTTACGCGCAACTTTCCTGTTAAAGTGCTGGAATGTCCATGTCCCAGCCATTCCCCGCCCCCTTTATGGGCTTTCTCACTTGTGCGCATACCAGGAGATACGCACGTAAACAGGCGGCTTTTAAAATCCACTTAGCGCACGCCAGCCGGAGGTACTCACTTATCTCCCGGTTTTGTTGCATGCTGGGCTTTTAAAATTCACCTATAAGGTTTTCTTCCCATTGACACAAAATGGGAGAAGAGCTTTAATGAATATGGCCCTTAGCCAGATAAACTTATCTGGTTAACTCTGGAGGTATGTTCACTAGTGCAGTTGCACTATTGAATATAGTCGTCTATCTTAAAGTTAGCCAGATAATTAAAGCCGGCTAACTTTAGGATAGCTTTTTGGCCCAGCCAGACTTAGCCGGCTAGGTCATCCCTCTAACTCTGAACATCGGAGTTAGCCAGCTAATAGCTGGCTAACTCAACTCCTCCCAGTTACGCCCCTAAAATGCCCCTAATTTATTTGGCTAAATTCTAGCCTCCTAACTTATTAGCTGGTTGGAATTTAGTCGGATAAGTGCCCAAATATTCATATAGCTGGCTAACTTCTGAGTTAGCTGCTAAATGCTTTTGAATATGAACCTCAACATAACTTCTCTTTGGAGATTTTGACTTTTGTTTCTGAAGAACTCTACATTAAATGCATTTTGTTTCAAATATTTAAAGAGCAATAGCTTGTTTCGAAGCTCCATTGGACAGATTCTGAGGTTTTATGCAACACACGTTCGACTACCTACAATATATAAACACACCATGAACTTGTTAAGCTGTAACTCAACTCCAATTTAACTTCGGACTAAAATATATTCTGTATATATATATATTGAGGACCACAACTTGACCCCCCTGTGGGGCCAATTTTATATCACCAGCGCATGCCAATCCGTGGAGTTATGCCCATGGCCTGGCCATGCACATGCTGCTGGCCTTTTCAAAGGCTCACAGCCACGCGCATATCTCCCGGTAAGGAAGAGCCGTCAAACAGAAAAAGGATGGGCCATGGGCGGGGCGTGGGTGGGCACAACTTACTTCTGCTCGGAAGAGCAGGTAAGTTAAAGAATAAAAAATTCGATGGTAGTTAGGGGGGGGTTTAGGGGGTCATGGAGGAGAAGGGAAAAGGGAGGAAGGTTAGTTAGGGGGTTAAGGAAGTTCCCTCCCTGTCCCGTCAGTGCGCATGTCTAAAAAAATTCCCCCATCTTGCACGCGTGAGTGGGCGCCCGCCTGCACGTGTACGCACCAATATAAAATCGGGCACACGTGTGCGTGGGTATTGGATTTTATAACATATGCGCGGTGACGCACGCATGTTATAAAATCGGTGCGTCCATGTGCGCGTGCTGGGAGCTGCGCACGCGTGGCTTTGAAAATTTATCTGGAAATGAATAGGAAAAAAATGCTGCACTATGCAGTGTTTTATAACTGGATCTTAATGTGCTTTACATGTGATAATCACATGTTCCTGGACTGTTCAGCTTTTGTCTTAGCAGCTGTTGTAGTAAACGTCTCAGAACGTAAAGCATTTGTAGGCATGTTATTATTCCTAGTATGCTGAAATAAACAAAGAAAAAAAAAACCCATCCAGTGGACCACAAGCCCAAGAGTTAAGGCTGGAATAGTCCTTTTCTATCAGAGAACTATATAAACTAGTTTTGGGTTTATAATGGAAGACAGAAAATGAGGAATCTCGATGATTATCTTACAGCAGTATTCCAATGGCTTAGCAACCGCAGATTCAAAATGAATCCTGCCAAACTGGAACTCTTCTGGCTCAGTTGTCATGGCCATCCCCTTCGATCCTTACCTTCTCTGGCAGTAATCCCCTTGCAACATAAGGAATCAGTATAAAACCTAAGGGGTTCAACTTCATCAGAATCTCATGATGGAAATTATTTTTTCCAAGGTGGTAAGGACTTTCTTTATGCATCTGCACCAATTTTGCCAATTGTGCAACTACCTTGATAAACAAGGTCTTGCATCCTTGATACTTGTATAATTAACAGCCAAATCGAGTGCTGCAATTTTCTGTTTAACAGTAACACACAATACAATGAAGCACCTCCAGCTTCTACAAAATATGGCTGCTAGAATCGTGATAGGGGTTAAAGCAACCGAGTACATAATTTTAGAGCAATTTAGGAAGCTTTACTTTTCATTAAATTTTAATACAATTTTGGAAGACCTATCTGTTTACTTTAGCTTTCAAGGAATTACTCTGATAAATAGCAGGGTTTGCTAGCAGTTTAAGATGATGGGATAATGGTTTCACATCTGAAGGAGGGAATGGTCATAAGGCTTAAAAATCTTGAGGCTATTAATGGTTTTGATGTCCATATCACAGGGGCCTGATAATATTATGAGGGTGGGCTATTTCCATCTCTGAGTTGTAGTGTGGTTGCCTGTATAATTGAAAGCTGAGTTGTTTCATGTGTTTATGGATGTTTAAATTATTACCTGCCTAGAACTGGGCATACAGTCGGGTAGAAGTTTTCTAAATAAATAAATCACAATACTACATCAGATGCACTGGTTCCCAATCAAAAGCAGGATACAACTCAAAACCTTTTGCTTTCTCTACAAGTGCATGAATAAACAAGCTCCTGAGTATCTGTCCCTACACTCCCATTAGAGAACTCAGACCCTCTCAATTGGCTTTTTTCACACACCCCCCCCGCCCCTAGCTTTGTCTAGACTGTCCTGTACAAGACTTCATGCCTTCACTTGTAATGCTCCAAAAATCTGGAGCAAGGTATCACTACCCCCAATTCTTGCGCTATCTTACATCACTTTTAGGAAAAAAGCTAAGGCACAGCTTTTTAGCCACACCTTCCCTTAAAGTCCCCTCGGCAGCCTTTCTGACCAATCTACCTGAATCATCAAGTAAGGATTAAAATTATTATACACCCTGGCTTCTCAGTGCTATCCGTGTAAATCTGATCCAACTGTGATTGTAAATTACCTTCCACTAACGTACTGTATCTGTTAGTTAGAACTTGTTTTGTAATCTGCCTTGAAGCCACGCCTGGAAAAAGGCGGAATATAAAATGTCTATAAATAAATAATAAATAAGAATAAGAAGAGAGAGTAAGAGAGAGAAGTGAAAAGGAATCGAGTGAGTCAGGGACTGGGAGTGAAAGAGAGAACAAGTGAAGGAGGTGAGGATGCGAAAGAGCAAAAGAGAAACAGGGGAAAAAAGAGAAAAATAGGAAGCTAGGAAACAAGGAAGTGAGGGAGGGAGAGGGCCTTCCCAGTGCAAAATATGCTGAGTTACTGCCTTGTTTGCAGATTCTTTTACTGTCCTTGGCTTAGAAGGAAAAGTGAATGCGTGACAGCATTGCCAAGTGTGACTATACTTTATGCTCTGGAGCAGGACTCAATAACAAGGTTTTTAAAAAGACAGAGAATGTGGAAGAACTGACATTTCCCTTAGATTTCAGGGATCTAATTCTAGCTATCTTGGAATCATCCTGTTTGGAATTTCCCAAATGTACGCCGGAAACTGGGAAACGTCTGGAAACTGAGTTCTTTGCAGAGTCCCCAGCTGAAGTGAATGTGGGCTTCGCCCTTCGAAGACAAACATTTAATTACCAGTTTTTCCAGCATACCACACATTTGGAAACTGGATGCTTGACATAACATCCCCCACACTGACACTGCTATCTGGCAAACCCCAGGCCTCTGATCTCACATTAATTACTACATAAATATACTTATTGTGGTCACTGATTTGTATGAGGCTAATGCCATATTCACACATGTTCACAATAAAAGCACTTTAAAAAATATGATGAGCATTTCTTTCTTGAGACACAGCTTTTAATAACATGCAAGCTGTCTGTCTGCAATTTTACTTTCTTTTTGCCCTTTCATTAGACATCCAAAATTGAGTGTTTTTTGTTTTTGTTTTGTTTTTTAAATAAAAGCCCAAAATTACATTTTTCATTTTCTCTTTTCCTAACTTTTGTTCTTTTTCTGTAGCGGATGGCACCACTTTTGCTGCACAACATTTAAAATATATGCTGGGTTTTAAGCGAGGAAGATTTTAAGGCTGTTTGGAATCTTATATATAGTACGGTTAGGATAGTGTCAGGCTGTCCATTTGTCACGGGGGATGGACGGACAGAATAGTATCATTGTGGGTTTTAGCTCCCCCTTGTGGGAGCCTGATATGAAAAGCTCTCAGAGTACATAAACCCCTGCCGCCATCTTAGGGCGAGGACTTTTTAGTTATTCTTTGTAGGGGTAGGATGTCACTATGCTCTCTCCTGTTTTGTTCAGTTTTCTTATGGAATGACATTTGGGCTTGAAAGGCTGAGGCTTGAGTATATAAATGTGGAGAGAATGCTTTTTCCTAATCTTACTATGTCCTTTTGGAAACCTTTTGCTTTTGGAGGAAAAAGCCATTCCACCCTTCCCTTCTCTATTTTTGGTTTTCCTTTCTTGTGTTCTTCAAACCTGCCTAGGGCCCAGGAACTCAGTGTATGCTCTCTAAGAGGAGCGATGTCTCTCATCCAGAAAGCACAGGTGTCCTATGATCAGTCCTGGTGGAGGAATGAAGCTAGATTCATTCCAGGGGATAGAGAAGGAGATTGTGAAGATCTGTAGCTCCCATCCTCAGTTAACATCATCATGATGTTGAAGAAAGGCGTGTGGAGCTACAGAAAATGGTCATGCATAATTATCTGGTACCGACAGGAAGAAAGTGGAATGGCTGAAAAATTGGACTAAAGGTATGAAAAATGGGACTTTAAGTGCACATAAATTGGAAAAAGACTATCCTATCCACCAAATTCTTTTCGCGTGCGATACCGATAGAAAATGACCCCCTAAGTTTGTACCTGAGGCAATGGAGGGTAAAGTGACTTGCCCAAGGTCACAAGGAGCAATTACCCTCCCTCTGATCAGGGCCAACCACGGTCCCATTAATGCAAAACCAGAACCGGATTTAGGCATAGGCAACAGATGCAACTGCCTATTTGGGAGAAAGCGCTGAAAAATTGGGACTCTCCCTGCTGCTCTCAATTTCCATGGATGCAACCATTCACCCTTCTGCCTTTAGGTGCCATAATCTTAAATCCAGGAAAGTGCAAATCCAGTGGTTTCTCTATAACATCACAAACTCAATCCTTCCTTTCTGAACACACTACCAAACCCCCTATCCACACTCTCATCACTTCCTGATTAAACTAAAGCAACGTGTTCCTCTGGCAGGGGCTTAAACCGGAGTTCAGGAAAGATTAGCCGGATACCTGGACCAAGAAGAAGCAGCAGAAAAGAAGGCGAGTTCAGGAAACTCTTCAGGCCACCCCCTGGCATAAGGTATTGCCTGGGGTTTGGCGGAAAGGCTTGCTGGGAAGCAGGACGGTCTTTGCAGCAGCTCAAAGGCTGACCCACCTCTTGCTACAGAACCTGTTACTTCCAAGAGTGAAACCCATTCATGATTCCAGCTCCTGGCCTACAAATCCAGCTTCTTGCCTAACCCTGCTTCCATGTGAACCTATTCCTGACTCAAGCTCCTGGCCTATAAGTTCAGTGTCTTTCCTAAGCATACTTCTGTGTGAATTTGTTCCTGACTCCAGCTCCTGGCTTGTAAGTTCGGTTTCCTACCCAAATCTTTCATGTGAACGTATTCCTGATTTGAGTTCCTGGTCTACAATTCAAATTCCTGCTTAAACCTGCTTTTGTGTGTATCCATTCCTAAATCCAGCTCCTGACCAGCAACCACAGCTTACAAATCAAGTCCGCTACTGTTCCTGTTTGCAACCCACTGGATCCCGGAGGTGTTCCCAATCTGTCCTACGCCTGGACTGAGCACCTTATGCCTGGGACTTGACCTTGCCCAAACCTGACAACCTCACAAGTCTCCTGACATCGTAATAGGTCTTCCATTGAATCATCTCTCTCCACTGAAATTTATTCAAAATTTAGCTGTGTTGCTTATTTTCTGCCAATGTTGGTACACCCATATAACCCTTCTTCTCAAGGCATAATCGTTGGAATGAGGTGGGTCACCCAGAACCTGGCTCCATTAATTTTTGGTTTTCTGGAAGTGCTGTTGCTGGAGACTCTTGGCATGGCATGGACTGGTCTTGGAGACATGCAGGTTAGCATGGGTGCCTGTATTCTTGCACTCACCTGTATGTCTTGTGAGACCAGCACTAGAGGAGATAATCACGCAGAGCCGCCGGCAGCTGCATTTCCCCAAGAGAATGCAAGCCAGTCCAACAGGCAGGTAAGGAATGGCTTGCTGAGAAGTGGGGGAGTGGGTTGTGCTCTGAGGCTGCATAATTGCTGAGGAAGGGGCTGTCCTAAGGCTGGCTGGAAAGGAGGGTTCTGTCCTGAGGCTGGAGGGGTCAATGGAAGGAAGCAGGCTGGTAGAGGGGATCCTCCGAGTCTGACTGCTTGCTGTGGGGGAGGCTGAGGGATCATCAAGGTTGATTGCTGATTGGGGGAGGCTGGGCAATGTTGAGGCAGACTGGTTGCATTGGCCATGCATAGAGGAAAGAGATGGAATCAGGGGATACCAGTGCTGGTTTGAAGGAAGCACTGGTATCCCCTGTTGAGTGGAGGTAGATGCTGTTGGGGGGGAGGGGTAGGTCGAGGGTTATTGAGGCTGACTGTTGGCTGCAGGGGAGGCTGGGGGTCCTTGAGGTTGACTGCTGGCAATGGGGAGGCTGGACAGTGTTGAGGCAGACTGGTTGCATTGGCCATGCATAGAGGAAAGAGATGGAATCAGGGGATACCAGTGCTGGTTTGAAGGAAGCAAGTGGTACAAGGGGGAAGGCTTGAGAGGTCTTATGTTTCATATTGTTATGATTTTATGTAATTGGTTTTAAATTGTGATCCGCTTGAGCACAGTTTGTCGCTATAGGTGTAATAAAAATATTTAAAAATAAATAAGGACATCAAGCTCCTGCTATTCTTGTGGGTGATGGGGGAGAGTGTTATGTAACAAAACACTCCTCATTCTCCACAAGATTAATGACAAGCAGAGGCAAATTGCAGGAAAATAATAATAACATCTTGGGGATTTTTTCAAAACAGGCCCATGGAGTGTCTGACTCTCTTATGCACTTTCTCTGCAGCACATACATCAACAGCTCCCAAAAGCATGCCAGTTAGACCCTGGAACCTGGCAGAATTGAGCCCAAATATCTCCAAAATAAATTTCACATTTTTCCTAAATAACTAAGAAATAGTGCACATTCTAGACCAGCAATGAACAAATAGAGCTGTAGCCTCCGTTCCATCCATGCAAATTGATTTCCACCCACTCCCAAGTCTGTTTATATATATGGCTAGCACAAATAAATAAACGTATTGCTGGGAGAAATGGAAAATATAGAAACACAAAATACAATAACCTTCCTCCCTTGTTCAATATTAAAGGAATTTTGAAATTCCTATTTTCAAAGCTACAAACATAACTTTTATTTTACAATACTAAACAATGTATGAAACACACATCATATGGTTTAAAAATGTCAGCATATCAAATTTCTTATCAAAGTTTATACATAAGGTGAAATGTACATAACACGGCATCAATAAACCATTCACTCACCCATTCATGCCATACAATAAAAGCTTATCTATTGGAGCAAATAATGTGGCAAGCTGCAGATATACTTAAACATTCATAAGGTACCATTCAATAGCTCATAAGTTTAGCTCTATAACAGACCAGAAAATTCCTGTTCTGCTAATCTCATACATTCAAATTATCTGTGCACATATAGCAGACTAGGAATTTTAATACTTGCATTGTGCCAAAAAGCTTCTCTCTCAAGTTTGTGTAGTGTAATATGTACAGGCAACATGTTGAGGTGAGTTTGGAAATTTTTTAATGAGGTGAATGGTGCCCAAACAATTAGGACTGTTTCTGTATCTTTAGTCCACATTTGCTTGGTCTGTGATGACATCTCTTGGTACCTAATGACCTTTTCTTTCTCTATATGTAACTTCTGTGATGGTTCCAGAGGCCATATCTCAAATGATAGTGTTAAGTCAGTTCCCTTGTTGATAGTTAAATATGTTATTTCAGGGTTTCCTGCATAGCGGAAAATATCTCTTTCAAGGCCCTTAGATATGCTTATCTTAAATCCCAGTTTGTATTATTGTATACAGCAGTGATGATCACAACTTGAATAAGTATCAAAGTCACTATGCAGTAAGAACAAGGCTGAACATCTTGCTAGTTTTTAACAATACTTTTTACTGCTAGGTGGTAAAATGATGAACTAAAATTCTTTATAGCTGATTGATCACTTTTGGATGGCACAAAGGCTTTTCAATAAATTTATGACTTCTGGAAGTCTTTCTCAAGTTCAAGATGGTAATTCCAATTGATATCATTTTTAAGTTGAGGATTTCTTCTGTCCCAATGGACACAGGGCAAGTTAATGACTTCCCTCCAAATGTAGGTGAAGTATTAAATGATGGAATTTGTATTACACTGTCATTTATCTCCTACCTCCTCCTGTTGTCTTCCTTTCTCTCCTTAATCTCTTGACAGTACCTGAATGGCACAAGTCCTTCTCCTCTCCCTTTCAGTATCAGGATGATACTCTTGTAGCTCCTCTTCTGCTTATCTCCAACAGATATACCTTGGTCCCTGGATGGGATCCAACTCCTCTCCTCATCTCCCCTTCCTCCTTCTCCTCAGGAAGCTTGAAAGTCATCCTGTCCTTGGATCTTGTTGATCACAGGTTCCTCTTGTGTGAAGGGAACCTCTCCCATTTGATGGCAGAGCAGAAATTAAATTAGCTTAACTGGGTCCCAAGTTACTGGGTACTCCAAACTGAATAAATTAATTGAAGACTATGGGGTGGATTGGGAGGGTGGAAAGAAACTTGTTGTGATGGGTGGTCTGTGGGCTTCTCCACAGACCACCATTCTTATCTCCAGCCCCAGTCTGGCCGCCAACGCCTAGTTTTTGGTTCCTTAGAATACCTCATGGTCCTCCACCTTATCTATGGTTACATTATACATAAATACAATCAATGCCTGGCTATCACATAACCATTTAAAATTAAACCCCTCCAAAACATAAATTGTTCATCTAACATCGATCTCTAATCCTACAACTGGTCCTCCATCTCATCTTTCAATAAATGGTTTATCCATCCCTATTCTAAACCAAGCATCCAACTTAGGAATACTGATAAACTCTGATTTCTCAGTGACACAACACATCTCTGCTGTAACAAAAAAATCATTTTACAAATTACATCTGTTAAAGCTACTCCGCCCCCTGTTATTTTATCAAGATTTTGTACAATCCTTCAATTTCTTGTGTTTTCAGGACTTGATAACTGCAACACACTCTATCTAGGCTTACCTGATTCTGCCATTCGTCCTCTGCAATTAGTTCAGAATGCTGCTGCTGCCGTATATTATCTGGTACCTCTTTAAGAAACCATATATCTCCAAAACTCTGTTCCTTCCACTGGTTTCCCATAAAATTTAGAATTCAATATAAAATATTGTCCATAATACACTCACTTATATACAATCCATCCTCAACTTGGCTATGCTCCATCTTACGAATTTATAAGCCGACATGACAATTAAGATCTTTAACGAAAAATTTATTGGATATTCCTTCAGTCCGTCTTGCAAGGCTGGACATTACACGAAAAAGAGCCTTCTCTGTTGCTGGCCCATCCATCTGGAATTCTCTGCCAAAGTTTCTTCATAAAATTTCAAATTCACAACAGTTCAAGAAATTGTTAAAAACATACTTATTGCAACTTGCCTTTAAGATTCCAGTATCAGAACACACCAATCTATATCTTTCATTATCCTCTTTCAACTTCCCCCCCCCTAAAAAAAAAAGCAACTTACTTTTTATGCGGTTTGGCACATGAATAATTAGATTGGATTAGTTATTTATTTTTAGTAGTTTTTATTTTTCTTATGTTTTGTTTGTTAAGAATTTATGTTACTATTATGTATGTTCTGTATGTAAACTGTTTTGATTAATTTTATATTGTAAAAGTGGTATTTAAACATGTTTAAATAAATAAATAAATATCCTGCTGCTTCCTACAGGTCAGGACGCCGACTTCTAATGTGGCAGGAGCCACTGGGTTCTGTCACAGCAGATGCTGCCACTCTTGCATTTCCCTATGCCTTAGGTGCACGCGCGCAACACAGGATAATTTAAAGGGCCCATGATGGGAAAACCCTGCAGCACCCCTGAATGATGTCAGAAGTGCTGGCCATAAAAGGCCCTTACCAGCCTTGCCTTGATGCCTCGGCAATAGGTCCACTACCATTGAGTAGAGCAAGTTGCCTCAGCGTCTGTTTCTGTGTTCCTATATCTGTTCCTGTGTTCCTGGTCTTCGTTCCTGCATTCCTGGTCCTTGTCTTGGCAGTCCCTGGTCTTCTTCCTGAGTTCTTCATCTTCATCTTCATCCTTTGGTCAGTCCTGAGTTCTTCGTCTTCATCCTGTGGTCAGTCATCAGTGTCTGCTCCTGCCTGCCTATGCTGTTTCTTGTCTCTCTACTTGCCTATCCATCCCACCTTCCCTCGGATGGATCTCTGGCTTTGACTTCAGCTTTCTAGACTCTGATTGAACTCCACCTGCCACTGACCACTGCCTTACTCTGACTGCCCAGAATGCTGCCTGTCCTGACCACTGCCTGGCTCTGACTTTGTATGCCCTGGGCCCTGGCTTGTAACTCAACTACCTCCACAGATCTTCACCTCAACAGCAGAGGCCCACGCCTAAATCCTGCTGGCCCAGGCACCCGAAGACTCAACTATGGGGACTGAGGGCCAGTATAGATAAAGCTCCATTTGGGCCTCTGCCACAGCCAGCTCCACCAGCCAACGGTGGGGACTTGTAGGGTTCCTCCCTGCTGGTTGCATCAACCCCACCTCGGTCCAAGAATCCACGTCTGCAACAAAACTTCCATCCAAATAAATGACTCCATGGAGGCAACTCAATATAGAAATTAAGAGGACAGCCAGGACATGCTGTCTCTTCAAAAGCAAAATGGGAATCCACACACTAAAATGGTGACAAGACATTAAGTGCCAGAGGAGCCTACTATTTACAAGCTTCCTCCTGAGGGAGCTATAGCCCACAAGGTTGCTACTATGTCTCCTCCCCACACTAATGGTACTTTTAACTAAATCCTAGTAGCGGACCAACAGGATTAATACATATATATAGCACAGAATAGACACTTAGTACTGACACTTCTATTAGTAATGCTGTTTTTGTCATTTTCTCATTTACCACTATGCCTGTTTTTCTAGCATCAAGCTTTTTTGGGTGGTCTGGGAATGAACAATTGTAATCAATGATTTATGTGAAGCATGTATGTAAGAAAGAATGACTAACTGTAAACATAAAGTAAAAAATTGGCAGTGCAAGCAAGGGTTGAGATGGGGATGGATTTGGAGGCAGAGCTAAGGGCAGAGTAGAGGCAGAGCTTGGTTTGCCCTCCCCCCAACCAAAAAGGCGTTCTGCTGTGTAATGGAATAGTTTAGCCCAAGTTTGACAACTCTGGCTAAGGATGTGTTTAGAAGCTAGGCTTTTAATGGACTCAAAGTTCTCATACAATGACACACATCACGTGACTGTGAACAAGTGTGGGAAAGGAAGAGATAACAGCAGATGCGTGGAATCACAAGAAAAAGCCAGTTATTTTGGGAAAACTATATGCAATCTCTCAAAACCTAATTTCAGATGCCCAGACGGGAAATATGGTATATCTGAGGAAGAGAAAATTTTGCAGTCCTGAACAACTAGAAACAAGAGAGCCACGCTGCTCTTCTGGGCTGTTGCGACAATAGAGAGAGGGAAGTATGGCCTGGCGTTATTATTGTAACTGTTGTAACTATTGTGCATAATACCTTTACTGAATTGCTTTCTGCTGGGCATCTAAAAAAACACACTGCTATTCTGAAACCTACTGTGTGCTGATTCAGAATGTGGGTTTGTGTGTGTTTGGGATAGCAGGTCCTGTCCGGGGGGTGGGGGGGGGGAAGAGGCTGGAGGGGGGGGGGGGGTGGGTACTGCTAGTGGTGGCTCTCGCTGGGGTTGCTGCCTAGGGGATACTGGCCTTATTTCTAGGAGAGATGGATCTTGCCAGGGAAATGCCCTTGGGGATTCTGAACTTGTGTCTTGCTGCAAGCCCATAGTGAACCCATAACTTGCTGCCCCTATCTCAAGCCACTACATTGGCTCCCTGTCCATTCCCATGTATAGTTCAAGCTTCTCTACTCACCTACATGTGCCTTCATTCTGGAGCACCTCATTACCTTTCCTCCCTTGTCACTCCCTACACCCCTCCGTGTGAATTCGACTCATTGGGCAAGTCACTCTTATCTCTGCCTTTCTCCACTATCAACTCTCAGCTCTTTCCACCTATAATAGAATTCCTGAGTGCATGGATCATGCTCACTCTCCAGCCTTATTTAAATCCAGGTAAATGCCCTCCTTTTTTTGAAGCTGCTTTAAAATCTGAACTTCTGGTTCTCCTGGTCATACTGTTGTTGGCTTTAATCTTTTTCCATAATAAACGGAACTCCCTAAGTCTCTTTTTTGCTCTGTTTGTCTGTCTTAAATAGATTGTAATCTGTATAGTGCAGGGCCTGCATCATGTGAATTTGAACAGCACTAAGTGCATCTAGTAGTGCTATAGAAATGATTAGTAGAAGTAAGAAAAGTATTAATAACTGCAAGCCTTAGTAAATCAGGCCCTATGTTTTGTTAGCTGTTGGATCTGTTCTACAGTTATTGTTAATTCTTCCTTTTTATTTTAATGCATCTCGTGCTTAGGCTAGAGAAATTCTTGCAAACCCACACTCCAAGCAGACTGCAAACCTCTGAAGCATATCATTAAATGTTTAAATGTTCCAAGAAATGCCATTTGCCTTCTAAGCGGTGGCAAGAAGCTGTCTTCGTGCTCCTACAGCCCAAGCAGACTAAAAGGCGTTGCAGGATGTCACTTGTCTCTTGACCTGGCTCCATCCCTGCTTCTCTTACTCTCGTTCCAGGACAGTGCTTGGCTGTAAGCAGCTGCAGCACTACCTAAACCAGGAGAAGCCCAAATGTGAGCTGAATTTTGTTAGGTGGCTTGTCTCCATGTTTGCATGTGAAGCGCGGCTGGGAAAGACGAGCAGGCTCCAAAAAAGATCTACCAACCCGCATAGCCTCCCCCTGGCAATTGCCAATGGTAATCTTTAATCAGCTCGCCATATAATTGGCTTAAAATCGCAGAATGGAAACAAAAGGCTTTAAGAGCTTTTCCCCTTGATGGATGAGCCTCCTCTTTAGTTTTTCTATCTCTCTCTCGCTTTCCCTTATTTTGTTGGCACTGTGTTTCATGTATGCGTCATTGCAAGCAAACGACATGTTGTAATGCTTGCTGGTTAAAAACAAAAAGGAAAACAACACAAAATAAAGTCACATTTTTCATGCAAAATGTTGCTTGGTTTCTTTTGGTGTTTGTAGGGGGTCATGATGTAAAAAAACAAACAAACAAAAAAACTCTTAAAGGTTCCACCCAGAACTAAAGGTGACCATTTTCCAGGATGCATGCAGATTTAAATCTGCAGTCCATGGTTATGCGTACATTTGAAAAATCCCACACCTGTCGGAGTACTCATATTACCTATGTTATCCTGAAAACCCTGCCCCAGAGCACCTTTGAAACTTTGCAAACTAGTCTCCTTAGTTCATTCATTGTTCATGCTGTACCAGTGGCCAGCATCATTATATCTCATTCATATTTTGTTTTAAGTCAGAGTGGTGTGACTATCATAAATTACTGGATCCCAAGTTTCTTCCATGGGTAACCCAGCTTCCTAATCCCCCACCCCCTTCTTCAACTGGAATATTCTTGAAATGTTAGGTCACAGACACAGGGATGGGAGGCACACAGGTAACACTTCATGATAAGCAAACTGGTACATGATAGTCAAAATAGGCTTGCAGAATTAAAAACAGATTTTCAGAGAGGAACGTACGTAAGCGAGAAAAGATCTGCATTCATGAATCTCCAGCAGAAATTCAATTATTTGGCTTTGCTTGAAAAGGCAAAAATGTTTTTGGCATCTTGGTTATCCATCCTGTCATTAGAGCCGAAAGAGACATGGCCTTAATAGCTAAATTATAATTTTCACATCCACATTTCTTCAGGCATGTTTTTCCATATTTTCCACTGTGTTCCCTGATGAAGCCTTTAGTTACACTTACTTAAAAGTAAATGAGCCCACTGACTTTATTGTTTGCTTGCTGGCAGGGAATATTTTTAACATTGGAGAAAACATGTAGTGAATAAAAAAATAAACATATATTCTGTAAAAGGAATTCTCAACTTTAGTTACTGAATGCATCTGAGAAGAACAGTGCAAAAGACTATAGTTAAAAGGACTCTCTATTCTTGTTTAAAACTCACCCTATCTTGCTTAGCACAATGAAAACATATTTTCCCAGTAGCAATAGTAAAAATAGAACTTTATTTGATCTACTACAAATAAATAGTTTTCTACCACACTTAACAATAGTTGATGATGTTGCATCTCTTAAAAGCGCCTGTAGCAAGAGGTGCACAGCTTCTGTAGCTGTGCCGGTCCCGGAGAAAATTGGATTTCCTGCAGGTTGTAATATCATTTACTGAACCTAGAGATGTTGGATGATGTATTATTTCATAATTTTGTTGCTATGTTTTATTGATTTTATGTGATTTATTTGTCTATATGATTTTCTTATATTTTTTTATTTTCTTAATTATTGTTTTGTATTTTAGATATATTATTGCTGTTTCCTGTTCCTGTTCTCTCGCCCTAGCTGGATGGACTCTCTACCAGGGTACAATCAAGCTAGGGTGAAAGAACATTAAAGTAATCTCATCTTAGTCTGACTTTCTTCACTCCAAATGATATCAAATCTTCACTGAGGTCTACTGTGCTGTTCGTACGTCTCACTCTGCATGTAAAACTGGCCCCAAAACCCTCCACCACCACCACCACCAAAACATCACCTCAAATTACTAGCTGGCCCTCCTATAGTGATATAAATAGTTCACTACTATGAAGGCCTTATAAAGAGTCTCTCTCTCTCAATCTCTCTCTCCCCCTCTCCCTCCCTCTCCCTCCCTCTCCCATAGCTTGTGTGGGCACTTTGTGAGTAATAGCATTTTGATGAATCTAGGCCTTAGATTGTGAGCCTTCTGAAGATAAAGAAAATACCTACGCCCCCATGGCCTCACAGAAATCTTTTCAAGGACCTTAGGGTTTTGAACTCATGGGTCTGTTTTTGCTCACCAGTCCAGGTACTCTCTGAAAGAAGACAATCATTCTCCACACGAGTGATATTGTTCAAAATTAAATCCTTTACTGTAAAACTGGTGGTAGGGCAAAAACAAGTTCCAAAAACAGTTCACTTAGGGCAGTCACCATAGCAACTCAATCTAGAAATCATAAAAGGTAAATTCAGTCTCTTTTCACCTTCTTCCCAACATAGGTCAGCTCTTTGGGAAGGGTATCCCTTCCACACTGGATCACCTAGTATCTGTTTGGTAGCTTTAGGCTTTTCCTTACAGGATCCTTCTCTCTTCCTTTCTCTTTAGAGTCTCTTGGGCACTCTCTGACTCTGGCAGACTTTCCCATTCAGGCTGCCTCTCCTCTGGCACCTCCCATTACCTTCATCTCCAACTCCCAGGGAATCCCTTTACCCTCAGTACTCCTCAGGATCTGATGCTCCTCATAACCCTTTTCTTAAAAACTTTTCTGAACCTTCTCTATGAAGAGACAGGCCCTATGGCGTCACTCTGTAAAGGGATGCCTCCAAACACTAGTAGGACTCCAGAATTTGAAATTTCTCCCCTCAAAAGCCTCCTATATCACATAGATGCAAGGGTTTTATACCTTCACATACCTCTCCCAATGTGAAGTGTTGCTCCTCCTTACATACTGACACTATTCTAACATCAGAGGCAGGCAAAGTCTAATGAGACATCTGTCACACTGAGGGCATTCAGACCAGCTGAAGCCTCCACACATGTTTGTAGGGACAGAAAATAGTCACATATTGTAGAATACATTTTCTGTATCATTGTGTCTATTTATAAAGCATGCAATTACATACAAAACATATATGCTGAAGTTCATACTGAACCATAGGTAACTGGGGAGGTTTACTTTGTTAACTTTAGTTGTGCCAAGATACACTCCTAACATTATACAATTAACTTTGAACATCCAAATTATCTGGCTAAGTTAGCTGGATAACTTGGCCTGCCTAGAAAACCCCCCAAACACTCCTCCTTTTATTCAGATAAATATATCTAAGTAAAATTTATTTGATTAGAGGGGTGGGAATTTAAAACCTCGGGGTTTGTCCAGGTAACTCAAAAATTACCTTGTCAAACCCCTTTGAATATGGACCTCATTTTTTTTATGTGACTCCACCCCAAAATGTTTCACAATCATGTGTTATGTATATATGTACAAGAAACAGCAAAATAAAATGTCATTTTAGTTTAACAGATCAGCATAAGAATTAACATTCATGATCTAGGGGAAGGAGGTGAGTCTTGAATTGTGATTTTATTTATTTATTTATTTATTTATTTATTTATTTATTTATTTATGAATGTATGTATTTAGATTTGTGTGCCACTTTAGAGTAGAGGGAGAATATTGGTGAGGTGTAGCCACTGGTAATTCATTCCAGACAGAAGATGCAGCAGTAGAGATGCCTTCAACCATTTCTAGCCTATGTGTTGGGAGACAGAAAATACAATTAGAAGAGGACAATGAATAGAAATAAAGTCACAATGAAGAACTGTGTAAGCAGTGGTAAACTGGGTTCTGAACATGATAGGGAGCCAGTGGAGTAGTCCAAGGACTGGGATGATCTGAGCCTTCTTTTTGGAATGGGAGAGGAGGGGAACATCAACTTTATTTATTTATTTATTTATTTATAAATATTTGATATTCTGCCTTTTTCCAAGAATGGTCTCAAAGTGGATTGCAATCAATTTTAATAGACTAGCAAGTACATTAACAGTAGTATTAGTTGTAGTATTGTGTACAGTCATCATAATATAAATCTCCAGGCATAGTAGATGTTAATTCATTACTAACGAACGGGTTGGGGGAAGGCTTAGTTTAACAGTCATGCCTTTGTTTTTTTCTCTAGAAAGTGAGGTAGCACAGTTCAAGGTGAAGGGGTAGTAATACCTCATTCCAGATTTGGGGTGCATAGCAGCTGAAAGCTTGTAGTCTTGTGCAATTCATTTTCATGGAAGTCAAAAGGGGGGAGGACAAAAGGGCCTTTTGGGACAATCAGAGTTCTCTGGTGGGCTTGTAAGATGCTGGAAGAATTGGGGCCTGTTTATTCACACATTTAAAGATGAAGCATATGGTTTCAAATTTTATTCTGGTTTCTAGTGCAATTTGTGTAGAATGGACTTTATGTGGTTCAATGCTTTGGCCCTTACCAAAATTCTAGCTGCACTTTTTTGTAAGGTTTGGAGGTGTTTCAAGCTATCCTGAGAAAAACCATTCAGTAGCAAGTTAACCTAGTCATAAGAACATAAGAACATAAGAACATGCCATACTGGGTCAGACCAAGGGTCCATCAAGCCCAGTATCCTGTTTCCAACAGTGACCAATCCAGGCCATAAGAACCTGGCAAGTACCCAATTCAGCTGTTGATTAATACATGAATTATAATAGCAAGGTTGTGTTGATCAAGGTAGTTGTGTAATTGTGAATCTGGTATAGGTACAAAGAGGAGGCTTTCACTACCTTTGAGATGTGGGATTCCATTGTGAGATTTTCGTTGAGTCAAACCCCAGGCTTCATATTGATTATTTGGGCTGAAAGGGGCTTCTGTTTGAGAAAGTAGAGATAGCAAGGGATGATCTTGGTGGCTTAGCCAGAAGAGTTCAGATTTAGAGGGGTTAAGTTTGAGTTTGTGATTATTGAGTCACTGGGCTACTGCTAAAAGACTGTTATTGAGATTGACAATGGAAGAAGCTTGGTCAAATCATATTTTGACACAAAGTTGGATGTTTTCTGCAAGTAGATCCCCCTCCAAGTTGATCCCCCTCCAAGTTTATTGTACCCTGTTTCAATGTACTTCTATTCTTGTTCCATGTAAACCGATATGATGTTCCCACGAATACCAGTCTATAAAAGCTTATAAATAAATAAATTTAAATAAATAGATGCAATTCAATGTTGAAGAATTAAATAAGGTCAAAGATTGGATGAATGTAGATATTGAAGAGAATCAGTGAGAGAATATAGCCCTGTGGCACTCCTCAAATGAGGTTTTTAGGAATAGATGGTTTGTTGGCCTATGAGACAGATTGTGTTCTGTTGGATAGAAAATAATTAATACTAATGTTTCCTAAGCATTGACTCAAGAGACTGGACTGTGATTGACCATGTCAAAGGTTGCAGAAAGATCTAATAAGACTAGGACAGAGTCACTCCCTTTGTTTGCATTTAGATAAATATTGTTGATGATGGCCAATAGGATGGATTCAGTTCTGTGGCCTTTCCTGAAGGTGGATTGATGAGGATACAAAATGTTGCCCTCTTCAAGGAAGTCAATGTCGTGCTTATGGACCCTTAGGCTGAGGCAGGATTAGCACAACCTGCAGGGAGGATCCCTGCAGGTTCCCATGGTCAGCAGGTGGACCCAAACAAAGCAGATACCCAGCTGGAGCTTCACCTATACCAACCCATGTTCCTCTCAGTTTAAGCCTTTGGGTGCTGAGGCTGGAAGGTCTTAAGTGGGGTGTCTGCGGATGGTCAAAGAGAAGGTCCTTGGATAGCAGGGTTGTAGGCAGGCAGCAGTCAAGCATATCTGGGTGGAAGTAGTGGTTGATGGCAGGTAGTGGTCAAATGTAATCTAAGGTCATGCCGAGATCAAGCCAGGTATTCATCCAAAGGGAAGAAGGGACAGATAGGAAGGACGGGTCAGGCAAGGAGGAGCCCAGAAGACCATGCAGGATTTGAAAATAAGATGCTGAAGACAAGGCTGGGCTGAATATGAGACGCTGAAGACAAGACTGGGCTGAGGGTAAGACGCCGAAGTCAAGGCTGGGTTGAAGACAAGACGTTATAGTAGTGGGTCCTATTGCTGAAGTGTTGAGCAGATGTTCGAGCAGGCCTTTTATAGGGCAGGCTGGATGATGTAATCGAAGGGCACTGTGAGGGTTATCCCATCGCAGGCCCTTTAAATCTTGTCACATTGGTGCTTGTGCACCCTAGGGAAGCTGCTGTCATCCTGGCCTGCTGGTGGGTGATTGTGTTCCATGAGCATGTTGCAGGAAGAGCCAGCAGCATCCTGCCATGCCAATATTGGACACGGCTGAGTTGGGAAAGGAGGTGAGTGTGGTGATCCATGAGATAAGCTTGCGGACTGCCAAACATAACAGTCAAGGAGTTTGAAATAGACCACTTTTTCTACTAGTTTGGATAAGAAGGGAAAGCAGGAGACTGGTCTATAATGATTATTTATTTTGGGATCAAAGTGTTAGGTAGGGAACCTTGAGATAAGATGTCATTAATTATGTTGAGTAGCCATGGAACTAGATCTTATTTTAGATTGCAAATTAATCTGTGGAGAAATTGAGTCTAGCGGGCTAGAGGTCTTATTAATTAATTATTTGGATGATCTTCTCTACTTCTTGAGGAGTGATGATTCTGAAGTCAGATAGAGTGGTAATGTCTGGAGGAAGTTGATGTGACCCTGTCAGGAAAGAAGAGGGTGTTGTTATGTTAGGCAGGGTGGAAGAGCATATCGCTTGGATTTTATCCATGAATTTTGCAAAGTCTTCTGTTGTGTGATGCCCTGTGGTTGTAGTAGTAGTTTGAGATTCTGATTTGGAGAGCTTTGGTACTAATTTGAAAAGTTTATCTGGATGATTCATAGATAATTCTAATTGCTTGGAGATATAGTCTTTTTTTAACCTGTTGAATGACTGCTTTATATTTTTTTGCTTGTCCTTGCAGATACAGATGTTGGTGCCTGTTTTGAGTTTTTGCCATGCTCGTTCAAGTTGACAAGATTGCTTCTTGAGGAGAAGAAGACCCTCATGGAACTATGGAGAGTTCCTAGAAGGACTGGTGAGATTGGATTTGAGGGCTAGGATATTGATCACTAGGGATGTGAATCGTGTCCTCGATCGTCTTAATGATCGATTTCGGCTGGGAGGGGGAGGGAATCGTATTGTTGCCGTTTGGGGGGGTAAAATATCGTGAAAAATCGTGAAAAATCGTGAAAAATCGTGAAAAATCTAAAAATCTAAAAATCGCAAAACCGGCACATTAAAACCCCCTAAAACCCACCCCGACCCTTTAAATTAAATCCCCCACCCTCCCGAACCCCCCCCAAATGAGTTAAATAACCTGCGGGTCCAGCGGCGGTCCGGAACGGCAGCGGTCCGGAACGGGCTCCTGCTCCTGAATCTTGTTGTCTTCAGCCGGCGCCATTTTCCAAAATGGCGCCGAAAAATGGCGGCGGCCATAGACGAACACGATTGGACGGCAGGAGGTCCTTCCGGACCCCCGCTGGACTTTTGGCAAGTCTCGTGGGGGTCAGGAGGCCCCCCACAAGCTGGCCAAAAGTTCCTGGAGGTCCAGCGGGGGTCAGGGAGCGATTTCCCGCCGCGAATCGTTTTCGTACGGAAAATGGCGCCGGCAGGAGATCGACTGCAGGAGGTCGTTCAGCGAGGGTTCCGGCGCCTCGCTGAACGACCTCCTGCAGTCGATCTCCTGCCGGCGCCATTTTCCGTACGAAAACGATTCGCGGCGGGAAATTGCTCCCTGACCCCCGCTGGACCTCCAGGAACTTTTGGCCAGCTTGTGGGGGGCCTCCTGACCCCCACGAGACTTGCCAAAAGTCCAGCGGGGGTCCGGAAGGACCTCCTGCCGTCCAATCGTGTTCGTCTATGGCCGCCGCCATTTTTCGGCGCCATTTTGGAAAATGGCGCCGGCTGAAGACAACAAGATTCAGGAGCAGGAGCCCGTTCCGGACCGCTGCCGTTCCGGACCACCGCTGGACCCGCAGGTTATTTAACTCATTTGGGGGGGGTTCGGGAGGGTGGGGGATTTAATTTAAAGGGTCGGGGGTGGGTTTTAGGGGGTTTTAGTGTGCCGGCTCACGATTCTAACGATTTATAACGATAAATCGTTAGAATCTCTATTGTATTGTGTTCCATAACGGTTTAAGACGATATTAAAATTATCGGACGATAATTTTAATCGTCCTAAAACGATTCACATCCCTATTGATCACTGAAGTGAATTCATCATTCCATTGTTGGACAAGGATTTCTGGTGATTCAATGGTAGGTACTAGGTAGAGTTTCTAGTATGTTGAGGAGCTTTTTTTATACTTTTGTGTAAATGGAGAATAGGTTCCTAGTAGGTGGTTTGAGTAGGGAAGCAAGACAAGTTTGTTTTGGAATTGGAATATTGGCTCAGACTAGTTAATGGTCTGATCAGGAGATTGGATCTACTGTTAAAGTGTTGGGGTCTAGATTAATATTTGCAGAATGAAAAATTAGATCAAGAAAGTGATCACACTTATGCATGGGAATCTTTAACTGAGTAAGGCCGAGATCACCGATATTGCATCAGAAGCATTGCCACTGGGGGTTTCCACAATGGTAGTTGAAATCTCCTAGTATTATGTGTTTGTGGAACATAATGGCTATGTCAAAGAGGAATTCAGAGAATTTAAGAAAGGAGTCAGAATGATTGACTGGTGCATGGTAGATCAGGACAAGTTTAGGTCCTTGGTTGCCTGGAATTTCAATACATTCTCAACATTCTGAAGATAAATGTGAAGAAATAAAAGTGATGTTTCCTAGCTGATAAAAGTCAGATTTACAAATATTAGATAAAGGAGACACGAAGGCCACAGACAGAGATACAGAAAGGTATGGCCTTCTTAGCCAGGAGAAGAACACTCGTACATCTTAGAAATATGCAACAGCATGGCTGAGACACAGCCATGAGCTCATGTGTTGTAGATAGGTTATGAAAAAGGATCACTAAATAAATCAAAGGCTATACAAAAGAGATATGCAGCTGAGACTTAGCAACATAAAAATGGTAGCTGAAATTAAAGGATACATCAGGCTGTGGAAGGGATGGATGTAGACTGAAAAAAGTAGAGGGCTGAAGACAGAGATAAGAGTAACCCAACTTACCCAAGAGGGGTGTAAACAAAGAAAGTATGATCAAATAGATAAGAGCTGTGCCAGGAAAGGAAGAGGATAGAAAGCTCAGTCAGCAAAATGTTCAAGATAGTTTAATAAGTGTTAGTCTTCTGTATCAAGGATAGAACTGAGGTCAAGAAGATTGTAGGAGGAAGTAAGAACCATGAGCAGCACTAAGGTGCCATTAACTACTCACAGAAGAGCTGTCTCGGTGCTATGTCTTGTGCAGAGGCTAGACTGAAAGGGGTCAGAAATGCAAATGCCTGCACACTTCCAGCAAGAACTTGTTTGCAGTGCCGTGCAGTTGTAGAGAGTTTTATTATCTAAGAGGTCCAGAGAATGTTCTCACATACTGCATAACCCTCTTCCAATGAGCTGGCTCCTGTTTGCTGTGTGAAAGGTGCCCTCTATTAGAGAATGTTTTTTTCTTTGGGGAAACCACTTAGATGTTTGCCTGAGATGTTAACTCCTTCCATAATAAATACAGATCTTCAAACATTCTGAGGTGTTCTTCTCGTCTATCTCAATTTATGACACTGCATAGATTAAAAAAAAAAATATATATATATACCCCATGGCATGCCTGTCTGTATTTCTGTTATTTCTAGATATAATAGTGACTTACCTGATTTTTGTTTTCATTAATCAGCACCATAGACAAATGGAGATCATTTGAAGTGATCTTATATAGTCTGAACGCACTATAATTGTCTACTTTAACAATGGATTTAGAAAGAAAATTAAAGCCAGATTCTAGTCAACTCAGAGCAGACTGATTAACTGAGTAAATATGGATTTGAACCAGGTCAGAGAAGATTTACCCCCTCCCTAACTCATTATACTGTGGAATTCAGTAGAATTCCAGTTTACTGTCCTAGCCTCATTCGTCTGATGACAGGAGGCCATCTTACATCAACCAGGTTCTATCAGCTAACTCCTGAATTCAGCCCATTAAACCTTTTGAAATTGATTCACAAATAGTATACTGATCAGGCCAGAGAAGGAATTTTTAATTTTTTTTTTTTACCAAAGTTATGGTGCATTCTTTCTCAATAGCCTGTCCCTGTCAGTGCTCAGGTTTTATGCATAGCACACCGATTGCCTGAGATGTCTCAGGTGGACTTGGGGGTCATGTATACTTTCACAAAGCAATCTCCCTTTCTATCTACCTATGGGAAAATCTTCCTTTTCTGTTTCAAAAGTTAATTAATGAATGAGTTCATGAGATGCCAAAAAAACTGGACCAAACTTTGGAATGAAGCCATGCTTTTCCAGAGAAAACCTGAACTGAATCACCCATTGTCCATCCCTTCTGGTATCCACTGGACAACTGAAAAAGCAAAAATTCTATGACAGAATCATTTTATGGTAAGCAGAAATATCTTTACTGAATGTCAGAGTCAATCACATACAGCTTTCTGGCAGTTTGGGGAATGATGAGGGAGAACTGAAGAGATTCAGAGGGAATATTCTTAACAAAGTGCTATGAAGCAGGAGGTGGGTCTCTCACAGCAGAGGGAAATGGTTTCTATTAGAGGGAACTAAAAAAAAAAAAGATAATTTATTGACTGCAGGGAACAGATACCAGCAATGTGCAGTAATAAAACAAATCTTCACCCAGCAGCTTATGGTTTATTTCCAAACACCAGGGCAGAGAGGCTTAGGGCAGAGCATGAGGGTTAATGCCAAAACTTACAAGAGCTAGGAGGCATCCAGAGGAATCAGGATAAATACACAGATAGAAAAATGGTTGAAATGGAACAAGTTTGTGCTACCGTATGTCCAAAATATGCACTTGTATACTTCTGAGAATTCAAAAGGAAAGTGACTCTCCTTCCCTTCCCTGCCAGAACAGTCTCTTTCTTGCAAAGTTAAACGTAAGGGGGAACTAAACATCACCCTACATTCCAAAATATGTAGCAACGTAGACTCAATCAGGCTATTCCAATAGGATATAAAAAACTTGAAGTCACTCACTCTTCCTTCAAAATATTGCGCACTGTTTTGCCTGTTCTTGACTGTAGTGTTTCTTCTTTTCTGGCCAAGGTGTCTTATTTCTTATATTTTTATACAGAGTTGGGAAAATTCATGGTTGAATGCACACAGCACTGCGTTCATCTAGTAGCACTGGCAGGTAGTGCTGGTATGACTCAGCCCATGAGATCTCACGTTAGCTGATGGAACCTAATTGTATGGTGGGGAGAGCTCATATCTGATGGCTAACAGTACAGAAACATCCCAGTTTATCTATATCCATATCTCTGAAGGTAGAAGTTGCTAAGTATGTGGAGCTCCCTCAAATGCCCAAACCTTATTTTTCCATAAAAATGAGTGTAAATGAGTATCCTTTACTATCTGTATTAGTTTCTTCCCAAACAGTAGGAATGCAATGATTACCAGACACTCCCCAGTGGGAGATGTATTGCAAGGAGTATTTTTCCTTAATTCTCATGAGCCCACTCAGGCTCATGTTCTTTCTTCTCTTTTATCTCCTATCCTAACAAGGTTGCTGGGAACTCAAGGATGGAGTTCCTGAACATCTAGGATTAGAAAAAAAATTATTGGGGTCCAAGAAGGAACCTGAAAGTGAGAACATTAAGCTGCATTAGTGACAGGGGAATTAATCCCAAACTCCTTGGTTTCACTGAAGAATTGCCTTGTGTGCTCTGAAGAAGTGGCGATGCATGATGGAGTCAGAGGAAAGACAGCCAGGCTTGTGAAGCTGTATCAGAGTTGCTGCATTAAGGAAGTCAGCAGGGGCTCATCTGTAACTGTTCAGGAGGATTGCCCAGTTCTCTCCACTAGACTATAGAGGTCTGCACATTATCAAATGCACACCAATACAGAGAGAGTCCCAAGGGTGGGTCTATCTCTAAAAAAGTACACTGTGAGGGTGTTTGAGGAAAGGATTCCCTAGTGCAAAGGATTTCTTTGAATGTTATCATCATGCTTTTGGATTTATTTTTTTAAATCTCTGTATAGACTGCACCAGACGCAAGTGTACTGTCTGCCAAGTTATTCATCTGTATCAGATACCCCAGCAAAAGCATTTAATTTTGGAGCGATGCCCATTTGCGTGGTAGTGTGTTTATTCCTATTGGAAGTTTATTCCTAACGTGGTAGTGTGTTTATTCCTATTGGAAGGTCGTCCCACATACCGAAGGGACAGACTTTTCTTTTCCCCCTGTTAGGAAAGAAACCTGGAGACATGGGTAACAACGTGGCCCCTGAACTCCCCTAAGAGCCCCTACATCTGACCAGAGGAAGGGGAAAGGGCTTCATGAGACACAGTTTGAAAAGAAAAATGAAAGCATCATGATTTAATGTGTTCTAAGTGACTGCTGATAAAATTATCTAAGCATTACAGTTTTAAATTGGGCGAGTATACACTAGGGATGTGCAGAGACATTTTTGTTTCAGTTTATTTATTCATTTTGTACGTCATGTCCATTTGTTTGAATTTTTTCAACAAAAACAAATGTTTATTCATTCAATTCATATTTTTCTTTCTCATTAAAGACAATGGGAGATGCATTGCAGCCTATTTTGAGTTTCAAAATTTGGGGTTTTCTAATCAAATCTAATGAAACTGGTGGGTAGACAACTGGGGGAAGGGAACTCCAAAGCGGCAAGGGGGGAAAAAAGCAGAAACGGTAGTAGGAGAAACTCCAAGGCACTGATAAAGGGCAAAGCAGAACAAAGAGTGGCATCAACACACTAAGGCAGAGCAGCCTGCTACAGCTGCAAGAACACCCCAAGGCAAAGATTCTGGGGTATGGAGGCAAGGCAGAGTGGCAGAGACACCCCAAGTGGTATGCATGCTAGGGTGAGTGGTATAGCAGCAAAGCAGAGTGGCATTAAGACCCCCACGTGTAGTCTGAGGTAGGATAGCAAGGCTAAGAGGCAGCCAGATCCTAAGGTGGTACATCAGGAAAATGGCAGCAAGGAAGAATGGGCAGCAAGACCACCCCAAAGTGTAGCATCAGAGGTAGAGATGCAAAGAAGAGTGGCAGCAAGACTCAAAAGGTGTAGCATCATGGGCATGGATAGCAGCAAGGTACAGTGGCAACAAGACCCCAAAATGTAGTTTCAGGAGCAGGGCAGCAAAACTCCCAAAGTGTCGCATAGAAGCAAGAATGAGAACCAGCAGGACGCCCAAGGAATAGCATAGGGGGTTGAACAGTAAGGCAGAGTGGGAGCAAGACCTGCAAGTGTAGTGTCAGGGGCATGGTAGCTAGGCAGAATGGCAGCAAGACCCCCAGCTGTAGCATAAAGGGTATGGAACAAGACAAAATGGCATCAAGATCCCTAAGATGCAGAGTCTGGAGTATGGTAGCAAGGCAGAATGGCAGCAAGACCCCCAAGGTGTATTGTCAGGCGCAGAGCAGCTTCACCTTGATTGGTCTTCTGTCTTGGCTTCTTATCCTTTTCTCCCACTTCAGCTCTGTCCATAGAAACATAGAAACAAATGATGGCAGAAGAAGACCAAACAATCCATCCAGTCTGCCCAGTAAGGTTTTACACTTTTTTTTTTTCATACTTTTCTGTTACTCTTGTCCCTTTAAATAATTGTTTTGGTTCTATTTCCCTTCCACCCCTGCCATCGTAGATAGCAGTGCTGGAGCTGCATCTAAGTGAAGTATCCAGCTAATTGGTTTGGGGTAGTAACTGCTGTAATAAGCAAGCTACTCCCATGCTTGTTTACCCAGCCTGTGCAATTCAGTCTTTGTTGGTTGTTTGAATATAAATCCTCTTTTCTTCATTCCCCCTGCCATTGAAGCAGTGAGCTGCGCTGGATATGTATTCTAAGTGAAGTATCAGGCTTGATTTGGGGTAGTAACCGCCCGTAACAAGCAAGCTACACCCATGCTTATTTGTTTTACTCAGACTATGTAATTCAGTCCTTGTTGGTAGATGTCTGAATATAAAACATCTTTTCTTTATTCCCCCTGCCGTTGAAGCAGAGAGCTATGCTAGATATGCATTGAAAGTGAAGTATCAGGCATTTTTGGTTTTGGGGTAGTAACTGCCGTAACAAGCAAGCTACTCACCTGCTTTTATTGGTTGCAAATCCTTTTTCCCCACATTTTCTCTTGCCGTTGAAGCGTAGTGCAATATTGGAGTCGCATTAACCATGTGTATGTTTATTAAATAAGGATATTCATCTCCAGGTAGAAGCCGTCATTCCCGCAAGCCACCCCGTAACTACTAACTCACTCATGAATTTCATGGTTGCCATCCTTACAAGTCTCACAGCAGCATTTTTCAATGGGCCATAGACTTGAATGGGAAACATAAACAAATGAAACAAAACTTTTTGCTTAATTTGTGGGTACCCTCTATTCATTTTGTGAGTCCATGAATGAAAAGAAAATGGACTCATTCATTGCAGTTTATCCATTTGTTTCAAACAAATGCACATCCCTAGTATATGCAGGTACATTCTTCTTTAAATGTTCTTGGGAATGGGGCAAGGTTTCTCTTTGCATTTTTAGAAAAGAAATCATTCTCATAGTTAAAGCAAAAATAAATAATAATACACTGAAACTTCTTCTGGCTGTCAAACTTCTCCTCTTCATTTCATGGTTCTCTGGTGGTTGTTAATAACATACAAGTGGAAAAAAACTAGGTGACACAGTTGCATAGCTGCTTTGGTTGAAAGGAGACCAGAGGTCCATCAAATCCAATTTTCTTCTAATTGTTGTTCTATATAACAATTCAGGGAAAAACACTTCCACCCCCCTTCTAACACTGTAATTCTGTAATCATTTTTTCAGCACAGTGTAAAAAGTTTCTTCCTGACTCTAAATGTAGCAATCCGTTCAGGGCTTAATTTGGGGGGAAATGGCCAGGAACGCAGTTCCAGCACTTCTTGCTAGGTAGAGCATCAGGCATGTTCTTCAGCTCCACCTCTCCAGGCAGCCTGCAGGGAAGAGAAGAGGAGGGGGTGAGCCTGGAGCACACAGAAAAGACACCAGCCACTCTGCTGCCTAATCCAGGCCCTCCCCTCTTGTTTCCTCTCCCTCAGCTCACTTCCTGTATTGCAGGGAACAGACTCTGCAGAGCAAAGAACAGGCACAAATAGGTGTTGAATTAGCACAAGTTTGAAACTTATCAGCAGTACTGCCAATTATCAAGGCTTCAACCCTGAACTTGACGAATGGCTCAACTGCTCACAACTATCAAACCCATACTAATCCAAACCCCCCCCCCCCTTTTTTTTTTTTGTCCATTACCAAGGGCTTCATTTCTGGCAGAACAACCCATAATGGCGTTCTGCCACCTTTTTTTCTGAGACCCGAGAAAGCGGAGCAGAGCCGGCCATGGATATCAATTCTGGCTCCCCTAAGGATATGGAACAGAGCCAGTAGTTGCATGGATTATTTATGGCCCCCCCAGCCCTTGGAGGAAGCAGAGAAGAACAGAGTGTTGCAACTGCACACCCTGAGACAAGGACAGCCACATGGCTTTTATTTGTGTGCAGTTTCCCAGTTGTGAGGGACAACCATCTAAGGTTAAAAAAAAAAAAGACACAGGGTGAATGCCTCTCAGCACCACTGCTTCTGCCACTCTTAAGTGTGTTGGCTTTCTGCTTATCACGCTATCCTACCAGGTAACTTGCGCTTCCAGCACTGAAGTGCCGGGAGCAGGCAAGGTTATACCTCGCTCCCAGTACAGGCTGGGAGGAATCAGGGGGGATGGAGGAGGTGTCTGGGGGGGGTTCCAGGTGTGTGTGAGTGTGTGTGTAGACTGGCCAGATCTAAACCATGGATGGGAGGAAAGGTCTGGGGGGGGAAAGATTTACAATTTGTTTAAATCGCTAATGGAGTTGGCGGGTCCGGGACATGTAATCATACTTTAGAGGGGTGGCAGATGCAAGGCTGACAGGGCCTCATCTATAATTTGGAGAAGGGATAAAGAAAAACGGGCCAAAGGCTACTTTACATGTTTTGTTTTTTTTTTCATTTTACAAATCTCTGCTTGACCGGATATCTTTGAAGATATCCATTTAAGTAGCTAATTATCTGGTCACATAAGGCTGGATAGCATTAGACCTGCTCAGAATATGCAGATATCTCAGCCCCTCGCTGGACCCCCCCCCCCCCCCCGAAACACCCCTTTTTTTTTGTCTGGCTAAATTATAGCCGGATAACTGCATATCTGGTTATAATTTAGATGGATAAGTGGCTGACTATACCGCATTTGCCATTTAGATGATTAACTTGTGTGTTAACCATCTAAACGGCCTTTGAATATGGAGCTCGCAATAATTAGAACCTGTTTCGGAAAAATGCTTGTGAGCGCACTTGCAACCACACAGCTCACCGACACTTCCACCATGTCACCCTGACACCCCCTCCCCACTTAACCCAGACCTCCCACTCAAAAACTGCAGAAAGAAGGAAGTTCAGCTTCACTTCAGTGATTTAGTTAGCAGGAACAGACGTATACAGACAAGTTTGGAAATGTATGGCCAGGGTTCCCCCCACACTGAAGCATTTTAGTTTGGGCTATTGGCAGCAAAATATTAAAAAAAACCTTGGGGGCTTCCTTTCTATCCTGCCCACCACTTAGGGCCCACCTTAAGCTTACCTGATTCTGGGGTCCAAATGGAGCCAGGATCAGGTAAGCTTAAAGGGGGTGGGGGGCAGCCAAGGGGGTGGGAAGGATGGAGGGAAAACCTGGGGGGGGGGAACCTTTTAAACATTTTGCACTGGGGGTTTAATCGACGGGTGGGAGGAGGAGGAGGAGGAAGGGGAGGCAGGACGGGCAAGAAACGAAACTGAACATAATTTCATTTTTTTTTCTTTCATTTCATTTACAAAATGTCCATGACACTTCCTATTTCATTTTAAATAAAAACATATCCCTATGATTCATCCCTGCTTGGGATTTAGAAAAATATATGGTCAAAAATTATGCATTGTGTCAGGGAAATAAAAATATTAATATACTACATTTGGAAGAGGTTGTTGAAAGATTCCTCACATCTTGGAACAGCTGAATAAACCCATTTAATTTGGGTTTTTAGATCAGCCCCCAATCTCTGGTACATAACATTATATATTACTAGGCTCATTACAATGTATATGAGGTTCATTATCCTTTTCTGACATGCAAAATCTCTCTCCTGATGTTACCAACATCTGGAATGAGGCAGAGGAAGCACATCAAGCATGGTTACAGCCTGACATCAGCAGAAAACGCGTGCAGGAAGCTGAAAACATTTGTCCACACCTCAGTCACCTCTTGACCTCAATTAAATGCCCTCCGAAACACTTGCATTGGTCTGGTCCAATGCAAGTGGCAGCACTGGAAAAACAGGCAATATGAAAGGACGAAAGCAAAGAAGATTATGTTGACTAGGCAATCAATTCTAACTGTTATAACAGAAACTTAAATCAAAGATTCTGCCTCAGTTTTGAAATGGGCCCATGTCTTCCAACGAGTCATTGACTACATTAAAGGTCTTTGTCAATGACATCAGCCCAACTTAGCAAGGGGATGAAGGCCTTTCTGATACCATGCATGCATGCTTCTTCTTTCATATGCTCCACCAACACCATGCAAGACACTGCTACTTCTTCAGCACGAGCTCACATTAATGCACTGCAGATTACATGTCAAGCTATCTCACCTGCGGAGGGGACTGGAAGGGGAACATGTATGAGATTAGTATTACTATTGTTTAATATACTGATATATATTTTTCAGTCGCCTATCACAACATCAACAGTAATAATATATAAACTAATAGCGACAGTATTAAATAACAACAATATACCATGTCTATGGGACCATAGAATGATGACTGAGCTCACATGTGAATCTTCTCTTGCACTTTATAATGCAAGCATTTTGTTACCTGGTCTTTCTCATGAACAGAACACACAGAGGCCATTTCATCACAGCTTCATACAGATAAACATAGCTTTCACATCACAATGCACACAGTGGTTCACAAAGGACATACTGCTAAGTGGTTCTATTCGCATTCTTGTCAAGGGACCACTAGGAAAGTGATACAAGATTAATAGCTACATCTTAAGTGCTATGAACTCAACAGCATGCAGGCTACAAATAAGGCATCAAGGATATGCAAAAGTTGGCTCACAATCTCTCCCACACACTCTAACAAGAAAAAAAAACCATTCAACTTTCATTGGTCAAATAGGTACAAAATCACATCTCATAATCTTTCCCTTCATATAACGCTAACTGAATTTTCCATCTTGTGTTTTGGCTGCTTTTAAATGATTACAAACTCTTTAAACTGTTATTCTGTGCTGCCTCTCTCATGCCTTGCATCTCATGTGATTTCACTCATTGCATTACTGAACTTCAAGAGGACAACAGCAAGACCTTCCCAGCTGCTCATGCACAGCCCAAGGCTTCTACCCTTTTTCAGATAGGTTATGAATAAGTATTTGGACTTGCATAATATAGTTTCTCCTGCCTTCCCTGTAACATTTCTCTCTGTTTAAAGAACTGAATTTAGATGCACATTGAGCATGGATATGTCTGAGAAATGCTCTGGTGTAAAGTAACCCTCTGACTGCCTCTTTGTGCACTTATGGGCAGTATTCTGGATCCAGTCATCCTGCACTAGTCTTTCCTCCACAAAGTATTATGAGATCCATATTCAGTCACTGTCTAGATAGCAAAGTTAGCCAGATAAACTCATCTGGCTAGCTTTGGAGTTATATTTAATAGGGATGTGAATCGTTTTTTGACTATTTAAAACAATCGTCAGATATATTTTAAATCATCAAAAATCGTTAGAGCCGCGATACAATAACAATTCCCCCGATTTATCGTCAAAAAATCATAAATCGGGGGAGGGGGAAGGCGGGAAAACCGGCACACCAAAACAACCCTAAAACCCACCCCGACCCTTTAAAACAAATCCCCCACCCTCCAGAACCCCCCCAAAATGTTTTAAATTACCTGGGGTCCAGTTGGGGGGGTCCCGGTGCGATCTCCCGCGATCTCCCACTCTCGGGCCACGGCTGCGTTAATAGAAATGGCGCCGGTGGCCCTTTGCCCTTACCATATGACAGGGCAAAGGTAGCGCCTGCGCCATTTTGGTTCCTGTCACCCGACGTCACGAGTGCAGGAGATCGCTCCCGGACCCCTGCTGGACCCCCAGGGACTTTTGACCAGCTTGGGGGGGCCTCCTGACCCCCACAAGACTTGCCAAAAGTCCAGCGGGGGTCCGGGAGCGACCTCCTGCACTCGCGCCGTATTGCCAATATTCAAAATGGTGCCGGCGCTACCTTTGCCCTCACTATGTCATACGACCCGTATGACATACGACCCGTATGACATATGACCCGTATGACATAGTGAGGGCAAAAGTAGCGCCGGCGCCATTTTGAATATTGGCAATACGGCGCGAGTGCAGGAGGACAGGACAGGAACCAAAATGGCGCCGGCGCTACCTTTGCCCTGTCATATGGTAAGGGCAAAGGGCCACCGGCGCCATTTCTATTAACGCAGCCATGGCCCGAGAGCGGGAGATCGCGCCGGGACCCCCCCCACTGGACCCCAGGTAATTTAAAACATTTTGGGGGGTTCGGGAGGGTGGGGGATTTGTTTTAAAGGGTCGGGGTGGGTTTTAGGGTTGTTTTGGTGTGCCAGTTTTCCCGCCTTTCCCCGATTTATGATTTTTTACGATTTTTAAAAAAACAAAAACATGACGATCAGGTTTCCCTCCCCCCCCCCAGCCAAAATCGATCGTTAAGACGATCGATCACACAATTCACATCCCTAATATTTATGGCAGCCAGACTACAGAAGGTAGCCAGCTATCTTATGGGTAACTTTATCTGGCTAACGTTAGGACAGCTCTTTGAAAATTCCTTGATGAATCAGGCCATAAGTTAGCGGGTTAACTTTGAATATCGGAGTTAGTTTGATAACTTAGCTGGGTAACTCATCTCCTCCCAGATACATGCTCAGAATGCCTCTAACTTAGGCCAGGATTCATCATTCTTCACAGAATGATGAATCCTGCGAAAACGAGGGGCGGGCCTGTGAAAGCCTGCAGCCTTCACATCACGGCGGTGTGCCAGCTGCCGGCTTTCGCATCGAATAGCACTAACGTGAAAGGTGGTGCTATTCGGTGCGCTGCCGATGATAATGTTAGTAACATTATAGTCGGCAGCGAAACCACCGCCGACTCCGCCCCCTCCCTGACCAGACTCCTCCCCTCCCCACCCCGACTCCTCCCCTCCCCTCCCCGACTCCTCCCCTCCCACTAATTTGCATTATATTGCATGCAAAAAGGACCTTTTTGCATGCAATATGGCCTTATCGCGGGCGTTAGGGCCCTAACGCACACGATAAAGCTTTAGAAAATAACTCCCTTAGCCAGCTAGAATTTAGATGGAGAAATGCCCAAATCTTCATTTAGCTGGATAATTTTTGAGTTATCCAGCTAAATGCTTTTGAATATCTCTGGGTTCTTTCCACCTGTTCTCCTGTTTCTGCCAGGTGCTTCTGCTCCTCTCTTCCTCCAAATGGTGTACGTTCTCCTCTATTCCTTCCTTCCTTTCTTTTATATCCCCCCTGTGTCTGCCAGCCAGCAGAAGAGACGGAGTTAATCTCTCTCCATTTCCTGAAGCTCCTCCCAGGATTCTCCATTTAGCTTTATCCCTGAGTGTTCTCTTGAATCAATCTTCTCTACTTTCTCCCATTCTTGAGGTCCTATCTGGGCATAGGTATAGTCATTCTCCAGCAGTGCTGGTTTAAGCATACTCAGATGTGTGTAAGTAATAAGGGGTGAATTTTCAAAGCAATTATGTGAGTAAAATTAACATATGCATGTGTAAGCAGCTTGTAATCGCTATTTTATAAACATTAAAAGTATGTGCGTATTTTAGATTTTTGCATGCATATATACAGTCAAAAAAATGGGGTTCTGGGGTGGGGTCAACAGTTATGTGCGTACAGGTGAATTTTAAAAACATGGCACATGCCAAAGCGGGAGATGCGCGCACAAGTCAGGCCGGCATGCGCTGAGTGGATTTTAAAAGCTGCCTGAGGATGTGTGAATAGGCCGGCCCCTGTCACATGGTAGGAGCACTGGATGGCCTGCGCCATTTTTAAAGATGGCACCGGCCATCCAGTGCTCCCTCCATGTGACAGGGGCCGGCCAATGGCATGGATACCCTGTCACATGGTAAGGGCAAAGGCCATCGGCACCATTTTGATTAGTGGCAGCCGACGGCCCGAGAGCGGGAGATCGCTCCCGGGACCCCCACTGGACCACCAGGTACCTGTAAAATGTTTTTTGGGGGGGTCGGGAGGGTGGGGGAAGCAAAGGGATTAGTTTTAAACGGTCGGGGTGGGTTTTTTGTTTATCGGCTCAGGTGCAGCCGATAAACAAAACCGCGATCGGGCCCGATGAAAAAAAACCCACATGTGAATCAGAACCGGAATCCGAACCGATTCCGGTTCTGATTCAAATCTCTAATAAAATAGACTCGTCTCTGGATGTGAGCCAGCAAACGCACGCACATGTGTTCCCTCACCTGTTTAAAAGTTACCATCATAAGTTGTTATTTTATAAGAGATTTACGCATATACATCTGACAACCTTCTCACGTAATTTTGCACCTGGTAATTGTCTTGCATAATTGATATCAGACTTGTTTATTGTGTGCTACTGGATAGGTAGTGAACTGAGAGGAGTTCAGCTGAAATACCAGCAGGGTTTTGATCAGGGGCATTGTTAGCACTGGGTACACAGGTTCTTGTCCCAAGTCAAAAGATTGGTGCCCCGAGTCTCGGCTGCAGTCATTGCTAATTATCTTTCTCTTCCCGATGTCTTCCTGCAGGTAATACTGCATGTCCTATAGCTGCCTTCAATTTGCCCACAGCTCCTGGTCCTGCCTTCCGCGCAGACTCAGAAAAAGAATACGGGAAAGGTGCATACAGTACTAGAAATTTAGTCTGCTTGGCGCTGCCTCAGTATCTGCATTTTTTCTCTTTTGCTGTTGCCTTTTCATAGATGAGGTTGTTGCTGTTTGAGTCCTGGGAGTTAGTGTTGTTTTGGTTCAGCAAATTTGGCTTCTGCGGCAAACTGTGTTGGCAGGCTGGATATCTTTTATTGGATCTATGTAAGTACTATCTAAAAATATAGGACCTGAACTATTGAAACAATATAGGTTCCATTTTCAGATGTCAATGTTTCTGATCTGATATCTGAAGATGGGACCTATGTAGTTTTAAAACCTTTTGTACAATATTTTAGGTAATTCTTAAGCTGATCCAGTAAATGTTTTCAGAATTTATCTTTATTTATTTATTTACT